>NW_025856385.1:0-1512 GCF_002878395.1 Capsicum annuum | reverse complement strand
TGTTTTCATTAGCAATGGTTTAGCTATTCATCAAAGGCATTCAATCTCAAACCATCATCATCAAGATGAATTGTTTTGATTACACAATCCAAAAATTTTCTCTTGACTCAATTTTGTTGAGCGAGCAATTTTATTAATGTCAAACTGTAGGTTGACAATAAATATACATAGTGATCATGTTATTGATTCATCTTAATAGATCACATGGTAGGTGAACAGGCCTTTATTCACCTATTATACTTTTCAGATTTTAAGGAATTCAATCCAAAAATTAGTTGGTCCAACCAACGTATCATGACAATAAGCAACATTAAAGTTCATGAAGAATTTTTTTAATTCTTCAATATATGTTTAATACTCACTATGCACATCTTCGGGATGTTATACTCGTTCATGTCAACTTATGAATTTATTTGTATTAGTAAACTCCAAGTTTACCATGACATGTGTCTTTTACTTTAGTAAACTTTTTATTTACTATGACATGAATTTTGCAGAGAAAATACATCAAAACCACCCTAAACTTGTCTCCAAAACTTACTTTATACCTAAACTAATCGAGCAATTATTTGCCCCCCTTAACATCTTTCAAGTGAATTAAATTCAACCCTTACGGCTGACGTGGCAAAAAAAAAAAGAAAAATGCATGAGTTTTATTTTTTTAAAAAAAAGGATCAACTTTATTATTATTAATATATATATATATATATATATATATATAAAAAAATTAAAAAAGAAAACAAAAACCAACTTCATCTTCTTTCTAACACCCTTTTTCCCCGTCTCTACCCCCACCCCACCCCGCAACACTCCATTTCTTCACCTTCTTCACTTAAAAGATTACAACAATAATGTGATTATATTTGCGTTTCAATTTTGCAGATGAGTGGTTCAAGCAAGCAGCAAAAAGAGCACAAAAAAAGTTCATGCCATTAGCAGCAAAGAGATCCAAGGTAGCAAGATCTAAGATCGAGAAAAAAAGAAAGAAGCAATGTGACGGAAAACAATTTTGAAGGAGAAAATCTTAGAAGTAAAGTGAAGAATAGTTTTCTTCTTTCCAAGTTTGTCAAAAGAAAAAAAGCAGAGAAGGCAAAATGCACCCTGCTTTATTATTGCTTTTATTTTTCATATCAGATTGTGCAATTTTATTTGTGTTTTGGATTTGAAATTTTGTGTCTGGTGTATTTTTCTAATCATGTATTTGTATTTAGTCTATTGTTGAATTTTCTCAAGTTAATTCAAATCAATTTTTCATTTGATGAAGAAAAAAACTCATTGAAAAGCTTGCAACAATGGAGAAAGAAAGAGAAAAAGGAGTGTGGCTATCTGAAGAAGAAAGGGGAAGGGGGTTATTATCTGCTACTGAAGAAAAATAAGGAATTGGGGTGGGGTGGGGTGGGATAGGGTGGGGTGGGGTGGGGGCTGTGAAGAAGAAGAACCGACGGGGGGTATGTATATATATATATTTTTTTATTTTTTCAAAAACATATATATATATATATATATATATAT
>NW_025856384.1:0-3841 GCF_002878395.1 Capsicum annuum | reverse complement strand
GCCCACTGGATTAGTATGAAACAGGCCCTTTATTTCACTAGCATAAATATCTACCTCATTGAGCCCATGAAAACGTTGAGGAAATTGAACGTAGGCTAATTTGGGCCATAGTGTCTGGTCCAAGAAGTAACATAAAGCCCGCTGAGGTGTCGATGGATCATTGGAGTACATGTCACAGTCCAATGTCAATATTATTGGTGCATTTGTCATGATTCCCGATACTCGAAGCTATCACAAAAAGAAATAAATCATAACAAGTATAAAAAAGTGGAGTTCGAGGAGGGTAAGTGTGCACAAACACTGAGGTAAAGAGATTGTTTTCGATATACACTCTGCTCGATCAAGACAAAAACAGTATAGAAAAAAACTTAATGGAAGTATTGATATTTTTACTTACCAAAGCATTGAGGGCACCCGCTTTAAAATGATGAGGGGAACTTTTGTTTTTTTCTCTTGAAACATATATAAGATTTGGCATCCCATGACCTGTTATGTCTTTGTCTTTCCCACTTTCTAACAAAACCTACACCAAGCAATTTGTTAAAAGGAAAAGTCAAATAGATGATACTGCCAAATTAATCACCAAATATGAGGTTTGAAATGAGAGGTTTACAATTAAAGGCAAATTAGAATCTGTGGCAACATATATGTGTTGAGGATTTTGTACTAATTTGCTGTACTTTTTATAGTAATAGTTCAGAAACTTTTTAAATGTATATATTCATATATATTAAGGTTGTTCCCATAGTAATTGTTACAATTTTAGACAAAGTCCACATCAGTAAATAGTAGAGAGATGTTGATTATACATATATAGAGAAACAAGTCTTAAATGTTGTGACACATTTTGAAGTCGTGGGAGAAACAATGGGAACCTAGTGGTCAAATAGACAATATCACAAGTGAGCCAAACTGTTGCCAAAGAATTTTTGAAACAAATGATAAGTTGCTATGGCAAATTAACCTGAATAATAGAAGGATGATTATGACGAGTGAATCCAGCAGTCCAAAATTTTGTAAATGCTTGAAGCTCTTTGTCGTTGTTGATATAATCTTCATCAACTCTTCCCCTCTCTATCACATTTTCTATCCTTGTCTTCATGCTTTCATACATCAACTGCACATATAATATAATTAAATAAAGTTCGAATTCTGTTGGAGGATAAGAACAACAACAACAATAACAACATACTCAATGTATTTTCATCAAGTGGGGTCTGGGGAGGGTAAAGTGTACACAGTCCGTTCCACTACCTCAGATGAAGTAGAGAGGTTATTTCCGATATATATACCTTCGACTCAGAACAGATACCAATATAACAAACAAAACACATAAAAGCATGCAACCACAAGGTAATACTATAATAACAAATAGTATAGGATAATAACAAAAACAAGTCTCACACAAGGTAATACTAAAAAAATCTATTAAAAAAACATAGATATCACCAATACACCGCAAACGTACTCCTATCCACTAATCCTCTACCCTAATTCGCGTCCTTCACACCTTCATATCAAGTGTCATGTCCTCTGTAAGTTGTAACTACTCCATGTCATGTCTAATCACCTCCTTCTAAATACTTCTTACTCCTACCTCTACCCCTCCTAAAACCATCCATAGCCAGCCTCTCGCACCTCCGTACAGGAGCATCCGTATCACTACTTATTACATGCCCGAACCATCGCAACCTCACTTCCCGTATCTTGTCCTCCACCAAAGTCACTCCCATCTTCTTCCGGATAATCTCATTTCTAACCCTATCCCTCCTGATAAGTCCACACACACTTATTTTATCGCTTTTTTTTCAAAAATTATATCACGCAAATATGAGGGAAAAGATTAATTTCATACTTTTATTGTAATATATAAATTGTTGAAGCTCCTTTAACAAAACAGTGTAATGAAGTAGTAAAAAAGGTTCAAATATCTAAAATTGTTTTAAGTTACCATCCAAATTTTAGATGTCAAATTCCAGTACAGTCTAATTAATATTCCTAGTAGGGTGCACCAACAAATAGTTACTACTAGGATGTATGACAATATTATTGGCTATTGAAGTTTATTAGTCCAACATATTATAGCAAAACATTAAGCATGACACATGCAGCATATAGTTAATTATTTTACGACTTTTAAACGAACTATGACATATTAAAGAAAATATCTGTTGTTTTGTCTTAGCTATAACGTCAGAAGGATTGAATTCAAAAACAAAATGACAAATAAATATAAATAATAAATTATATTCAGATAATAACTGATGAAATCAACTCAGGCCAGATACTAGTCAATCAAATTCTGCAACTTGCTTATCCTACTGCCATACAAAAACTAGCCACTTCCCGTCTCTTTCGAGAGTTAATTTAATTAATTTATGAAAAAATTTATTATTTTAATAATTTTCATATAATTTTTAAATATATTATAAATTTTAATTTTAAAATATTAAATTCAATTTCACTTCAAAAATTAATTAAATTAACTTTGAAGCAAACATGAAAAGCCACATATATTATTATAAATAAATGTGATGAAGGGTATATACTCCACCAACGTCCCATAAAAGACCATATAATTTAAAGAAAAAACTATCTAAATAATCCAACAATCATTACCATATCAATATATATTCTTTCACTACTTTAAATTAATTACATAATATTTTACTTCTTAATAATTTACCCTAGATACAGAGGAGGAGCCGGCCCTCTTTAGGGGTTCGTCCGAACCCTCTTCGACGAAAAAATATACTATTTATACATGATTAAAATTATTTTTATGTGGTTATAATAGATGTTGCATCCCCTTCGATTTAATTTTCTTTGAATATTAAATCCCCTTGAAATCCTAGCTCCACCTCCATCTAGATACATGTTGTAGCACCCGGATACATGCGAATACATGCAACCTAGCCGTAAGATGTCTATGAGATACATGCATCTACAATGATTGAACCATATATCCAAATATTTTAACCATCGAATATCTTAATCATGTATCCAACTTTTTTCTTTTAATAGTATCATATGTAATATTAAAAACTAGTAGTTGAAGGAGCAATTGGACTATAAAGCCTCTATGTCCCTTCAATGATTGATATAGACAATGAATAAACTAAAAATATATCATAAATAAACGTAGTCAGATCTGGCACGGTTATTTTTTTTTTTCCATTCAGTGTTCGGTACCCGCATGCATTGGAGTCTAACTAATCCAAATTCGCACCGGGTAGGGCCCCATTCGAGGGATAGCGCTCCCTACCAAGGATTTTTTCATATCCAGTACTCGAACCCGAGACCTCTGGTTAAGGGAGGAGCAACCTCATTCACTGCACCACATCCTTTGGTGGTAGCACGGATATAATATAATAATGGATACTATCTATTCCCTATCCCTGCAGAAATAACAGTACCAAATCTTGAATCATGTGGAGCTATCTTCTGCTATGTTGCTCGAACACATGCAGGATAATATTTTTAAAGAGTATGGATAATATAATCGCGATTTTTTAATATCTCGAAAATTAACTAAATAATCAGTTGAACTATGTTGTAATTCAATTTGATGCAGTAACAGATAGTTTGCTTTATTTTACAGGTTCTATATATTTTTACAAAAATTAAATGCTTTATAGATTGTTACCTAGTTAAGATCGATAAGTTACGACTTAGCTTTCTTTGTTTGTAGTTCTCATGGAAAACAGATTGAAACAACTTAAAAAGTTGAATTACATACCTTAATTTTCTCTATCTCAGAATTTTTTGAGTAACTCGAACTGAAATATGCATCAGGACACCTTTCAATTATATTATTTTCCCTACAAAAAGGCAACCAATA
>NW_025856383.1:0-2843 GCF_002878395.1 Capsicum annuum | reverse complement strand
GGTTCCTTATAAGGATCCGCTGTGCAAATAAATATATCGAGTGCTGGTAAATTATTGTTACTATACTTTTTTATTTTTTCGGGTAATTGTTTACGTGTGATAGGACGCATACGAAACGATTGAGTGGTTGACCACATGAAGGCTAAGATTAAATCGGAAATTATAATAGAAATATATATGAAGAAAGTGATAAAGGAATAATTAGTACTAGAATATAGAAGTTTGTGTATGTGGTAGTAGAAAAGAGCTAGGATGGCAAAAAGGTAAATAAGTGCAAATGCACGGTTGAGGATGAGCTGTAGTGGCTTCACTTCGACGGAGTGAAGCGTAGCGCCGCCGTCAGCGGTGGTTCCGGTGGCGGCTGTGGTTTCCATTTCTGTGTGATATATGGAGCTAGTGATATACTGTGATGAGAAGCATTGCTATTTATAGCAAATATTCCAAGCTTTTTGAAATTAATTTAGAAAAAAAATAATTAAGGCTAAGGGTAAAGTATAAAAAAATTTATTTTTTCTCGATATGTCAAAAATGACAAGTAAAATTAGAAATTCAATTAGGAAACTAATGACACGTAAAAATAAACGGAGGGAATAGTTGGTGTGTCGAGAAAAAGCTTCGAGTTGGATTGAGTCGGTTATTTTTAAACTAGGCTTTCATTTTAGTTTAAATAAAACTTTTTAGGGGGTCGTTGGTAGGAGGGATAAGGGATAACTAATCTCGAGATTAATTTTAGGATGAACTTATCTCATGTTTGATTGGGATAAAATGTATGGGACTTAAATTAATTATTTCAAAATTGTAGTGTTATTATTTGCAAAAGATTATTGGTCAATTATTTAGCAAATCCAGGTTGATTTGTTTAAAAATAATTGGTGATGAGACTCTGTATTGCTGTATATTATCTCGATAAGAACATTATTATGTTTTGTCACAATACATTAAGCAAAATGGAATAATTCAAGCTGTCGAGTGTTGACTGTCTCTTTTTATATTATTTTGGAAGTACACATCATTTGCTGATAGTCCAATTCATTTTGGATGTCTTTGGTACGGCCAAAAATATTTTTTATGAAAAATGCTTTTAAATATTTATCAAAGAGTTAGAGAACTATGATTGAATCATATGCTAAAAAGATGACGAGAAGAGTGGAATGAGAGATAAAATTATTAGTGATGTTAGCTGATGAAATTTCATGATCAAACAAATATTTAATGATACAAGCGTTGATTCAAATACACTTAAATATAAGGAATGACAACATTAATACTCTACAAGAACAATATCAAAAAGTCCCAAAGTACAAAAATAAATAAATACTTTCCTATTAAACATTTCTTAGAAGAAAACCAAATGACATACAGAGAATACTAGCAAGAAATGTGGAGAAAATTGTGACCTTTGTTGGCATTCTTCCTTTATCACTTCTCAAAATCATACCTTCATAAATTGGCAAACAATTTATCACAACAAAGCAAGCAATAAACATTTGGATAAATAGACCATCCAAATCTTGATCACCCTTGAAAATTTGTGCTATTGATGTGAGGAATGCTACTAAATTGATAATTGAAGTAGTTGCTAGTGCAACGAACATTGGCGAAACAACTCCAAACTCGAAAATTCCTTGATGGTACCTTTTACCTTGGTCATCATCGACTACTTTGCTTGTAACGTTGAACCCTAGCGTTGATATGCCGAAGCGATTAGTTAAATACTCAATTGTTCCAAATAGCAAAGATGTTAATCCCCTTATCATCCACATTCTTTGATCACTCCACCACCTTTTCCATGTCCCTTCACAAGACATAAAAACCAAACAATGTTGTCCGTATGCTCCTAGGAACAAAAATACGTACAAGAAAAACCAAGGATCTGAAACCTGAAATCAATATAAAAACAAAAGTGACTTTTAAGATATCATATGTTAATGTCTATAAGTGACAAATTTACCACAAGTATGAACCAAAAATGTTATTATCTCATTATAATATTTAGACTAATGAAAAAGAAAAACTACATATACCTTTGGAAAGATGGAAACCCCATTGAGTAGAGTAAGTTGAGGGATGAAGGCATATAGAGTAATTGGTATACACCAAGTGGGCCAAAATGCATATCTAGCATAACAATGGGCCATAAGAAAGCCCATGGACCTAACCCCAAAAGTCAATGGGCTATATTTTGAGAAAACAACTTCATGAAGGCCCACACACCATCTCTTGTGTTGGCTTAGCACATCATAGAGAGAAATAGGTATATCTCCTAAAAATGCAGGCCTTTTAGGATGGCAAAATACAGATTTCCATCCTTCACATTGAAGTCTATAACCTGTATATAAATCTTCCACTAATGATCCATACCTGAAGCCCATCTGCAAAATTGTGAAATCGTTAGTCCGCCAAATTTATTGTTGTGTCGCTGGTATACGTAGATTATACATGGTTATATACATATTGTTTTGTCCTTCATTGAAAGTGACAAAATCGCCTTTTCCCTATTTTTTATTCTAATATTTAAAAGTTGAAAATAAATTACATATATTTATGATAAACCTTTTCTTTTTAGATTTCATCAGAATTAATGACAACTAATACTTTTTTCATTAGTTTCAGAATTCTAAATCAACTAAAATTGATTTTAGAAAGATTTAAGGTGTATAAATCTACTTCTTTATCTAGGTATATTAAATCCATTAAATTTCTGGTAGTAAAATATAAAATATTTGTTTTGAACTTTTTACACTTTGTTAACAACCTTCTTAAAAGATAAAATCGAACTAGTTCATAAAAAAGTTACCAAGGACTTATTAAGATGGAGGTAAAGCTCACCTTGGAACCCCAAT
>NW_025856382.1:0-1564 GCF_002878395.1 Capsicum annuum | reverse complement strand
GAATAGAAGTCTCAAGATCAAAGGAAGGAATTTTCTTATCTCAAAGAAAGTATATTCTAGATTTATTGAAGGAAACAGGAATGTCAGGTTGTCAACCTTATAATAAACTAGTTGAAGAAGAATTGAAACTATGCATAGAAGAAGGTCAAATTCTTGTTGATAAAGGAAGATATCAAAGGCTTGTTGGGAGACTAATGTATTTGGCTCACACAAGACCTGATCTAGCATATACCTTGAGTATTGTCAGCCAATTCATGCATAATCCTAGAGAGAAACATATGGAGGCAGTCATGAGAATATTGAGATACTTGAAATTTTCACCTGGAAGAGGTATTTTGTTTAAGAAAAATGCAACGATAGAAGATATTGTTGTATATACTGATGTTGATTGGGCTGGAGCATTGGTAGATAGGAGATCTACATCTAGTTACTTTACATTCGTAGGAGGTAATCTTGTTACCTGGAGGAGCAAGAAACAACATGTGGTTTCTCGTTCAAGTGCAGAAGCTGAATATTGAGGAATTGCACTTGGATTATGGGAAGCTATATGGCTGAAATTGTTACTACAAGACCTGGGTTATCCTTTACAGCGTCCAATTCAGTTGTACTGTGATAATAAGGCTGCTCGTAATATAGCTCACAATTCAGTCCAGCATGATAGAACTAAATATGCTGAAGTTGATAGATTCTTTATCAAGGAGAAGCTGGATAATAAAACTTTGAAGTTACCTCAAATACGATCAGAAGATCAATTGGCAGATGTTTTAACTAAGGCAGTAACTAGTCGTGATTTTCTGAGATGGATTGACAAGTTGGGCATACATGATATCTATGCACCAACTTGAGGGGGTGTAGAAATATTCTTTACCATTGTAAATATTTTCTTTCTATTTTTGAAACCAATTACGTTCGTAATTTGTAGCAAAGAATTAGTCACCAATTACGTTCCTAATTTGTAGCAAGGAATTAGTCATCTGTTACCTTTTTAGTGTAGGTTTCCCATTGCTCTTGTTATATATAGTTCTCCTATTATAATCACTTATAATGTAGAATGATATATATTCACTGAAATTCTCTCATCTCTATTTTCAAGTATATGTGGATAAGTGACTTCCATCTCCTTTTTGGTACTTCATCTTGTTTCTCCAATTTAATGTTACATAGAAAACTTCTGGTCATGGTTATCAATTGAAAAAGCTAAATGGTCCCTATGGAGGAGAAGAAAATTAACAACAAATTTTTGAGTAATTTCTCAAAAATATACCGTCCAACATAAAATATTATACACTGCACAGCCTAATATATAATATTACATATATTATACAAATATTATACCTTAACTAATTAAATATTTATCAAGGATTAATAGTGAAATTGCTCTATTTAACTATGACAAAAGCAAATATATAATTAGAGTCCAAAGACAGCCAATTTCTCTTAACAACCTAAATGATCTCACATGAAAATTGTCCTGCCGATTGCGAAGTCTCAGAAAAATCAGCCTGCACAGGATGTAATTCTATGTTGTAACTGTAGAAAGATTATCACAGCTTATTATGATGCA
>NW_025856381.1:51910-65670 GCF_002878395.1 Capsicum annuum | reverse complement strand
ACGAGATACATCACAGTACACAACAAAACCCTCTGTGCCTTCCAGAAAAGTCAAAACAGAAGCAGTAGTTAACTTGTCTTTCAACTTTTCAAAACATTCTCACAAATGTCAGACCACATAAATTTCACCTTTTTCTGAGTCAATTTAGTAAGTGGTGCAGCTATGGAAGAGAAACTCTCTATGAACCTTCTGTAATGACCCACCAAACCTAAGAAGCTCCGAATGTCAGTTGGAGTCATGGGTATGGTCCATTTTCTCACTGCCTCAACCTTTTGGGGATCAACCCAAATCCCCTCACTCGACACAATATGCCCTAAGAAAGCTATATCGTTCAGCCAAAATTCACACTTGGAGAATTTCACATTCAACTTATGATCTTTGAGAGTCTAAAGAATAATTTGGAGGTGATGGGTATGGTCCTCCTCACTCTTGGAGTAAATTGAGATATCATCATTAAAAACTATTACAAACAGGTTTAGGAACTGACGGAAGACCCTATTCATTAGGTCTATGAAAGCTACAAGAGCATTAGTCAACCCGAAAGACATGAATAAGAATTCATAATGACCATATCTGGTTTGGAAAGCTATCTTGGGAATGTCTGATTCCCTAACTTTAAACTGATGATATCCCGAACAAAGGTCTTCTAACCGACATAAACCATGTGAGCCACATGGAGTCCAACATCTCGCCCACGTTGGGGAGAGCTGTTCTACCCTTGCCATCGCAATAGAACGTCAATGTTAGTGATCACTGTGTCGGCCGTAGGCCCATAAATCTTAATCTTATGGTGGCACGTAGTTCTAGGAAAGTAGGATTCGCTAAACCCACACTTTCCACCTGATTCTAAATACTACTCCCATACTTAGGCTCAGAACTTTTAGGAAATCCACCTCAAAATAACTCAAGGGTCTATAATGAAGACCAAGTTATATTTCTCTTAATTTAAATCGTACGAAATTGTGGATTCCTGTTTTATCTCAATATCAAAATATGAATCTTCATTCAAATCTTGGTAAATAATCGACTAGAGGAAAGCTTAAGATTATAACATCATAAAATCCAAACTCATTATTGATAAGAATATAATTAACTCAAAACTTCCAAGAATAAAATCTCAAAATCTCAATACCAAATCTTTGGATTCAAAATTCAATACTTGATTCATGTCAACTCAAGATAATAATTCATGTTCAATCTCATTCTTGAAATTATTCAACAATATTAAATTATAAAGAAAGAGTACAAATCATAATATAAATTTTTGGATTAAAGTATAATAGGTAGAAATATCATGAAATCCACAACTTGAATAATTCATAAATTCATAATCCTCAAACAAGATAATTTGAACATAACTTCATTCATAAATCATAAGTACTTAAATAAAATCATCTTTTGATCACAAGAATGGAAGGATCGTTCTTGTTCAAACCCCATATACCTCAAATTTATAAATTTGGATGAACTTTTAATTTCAGAACTCTATTTCATAAAATTGATTAGTGCTCCTTGAAGATCTCGATCTAGGGATTCCGATTCTTGAATTATTTTTGAAATTTAATGAGTGAATTTTTATGGATCTAAGTTTTTTGTTGGAAGGCAGTGTGTTAGGTTTTGGAGGAAAAACTGATGAATGTTGGTATATTTGGCCAATTGAAACTTAAATCTCGTGTTAAAGACGGAAGAAGACTGTAGACACGCAATTTTATCCCGTCAAAAAAATTATTTTTATTATCTTATCCCGTTTTACCACGCACCCCAACCCGTGTGATAATCCCTCCACAAAATGACAAAAATAACAAATCCATCTAATTTTCTCTTATTCTAAAAACCTACCCAATCAAAATAAACCACATTACTCCTACCCCCACCCACTACCCCACCAACCCTACCCCACGACCACACAATTCTCATTCTCACCAAAAAACTATCAGCACACCTCACAACATATATATACACACACAATATACACGTACGGGGGGGGGGGGGGGAGAGAGAAGAAAAAAGCACAAATACAAACAAAGAGCTGCGAGGGAGAGAAATCTGCGGGAGGGAGAGAGACGAATGAAGGGTTGACTGGGCAAAGGGAGAAATATACAGAGAACATAATTATACAGGGGAATTCGATTGGGTTTTTCTTCTCCTGGACAGCCATCATTTCTCCTGGAGGAAATCTATTTTTTTATCTATACATAGTCACACACACCGAACACACCCAGATTGAGAGAGAGAGTGAGAAAGAGGGAAAAATATAAGAGAAAGGAGGATCAGAAATAGCATCCCCTCACCGGAACAACTTCATTATCCATCTATTTCAGGTTGTTTCGGTCAACGTTGGAGCTCACCAAAGTTCTAACGAAATGATAGTTGTGGATTCTGACCCAAACCCAATTCGAATTAGTTGAGTTTGACCAATTTTGGATCGATTCTGGTAAGGTTTTGTCAGAAATCATCACATCAGAGAAAAGGACATATCGAGGTTGATTCGGGGTTCATCGAGACTGATTCGAGGTTCTTCAGCATGCGGATTCATCTTCTCAATTGATTGTGGGTTGGAATAAAATCATTGATGAAGGTCCGATTCTTCATCTCTTATCTCTATTCTTGTGAATGTTTTTGGATGGTGATGATAATTATGTGATTTTGTTTGAAGCAATTCTAATTGTCATTATCTAATTTTTAATCACTATTAAGGTCATGTCAATCACTGTAGGTGAAAAATCTGATTTGATTTGGGGTGTAGTTTGATTTGGGGGCGGAAGTTCAAAGTTGATAAGGTAAGTATCGTTGTTTCGATTCATTGATATCAAACTTCATAGTATCATGATAGGTCGAGTGGGTAGGCACCCGTATGTTCGGGTAGACAAAATTTAGGATGAAAGTGTTCTGTTGAAATGTGTTGGTCTATGTTTTTGGATTAAAATGTATTCATTCGGCCGGGGAATGCCTTGAAGATTGATGTATTTATTCATTGGAGAATGCCCCGACTTATCATGTTGGCGTAGGTAGATTGTGATCAAGGCCCGAGGCATCGGGTAAAGCCTCGGAGCGTAGTTAGGATTAGTGTAGGTTAGATAGGATTTATTTTTGCATTTTTCTATTTTGGACTATATAAATTGGACTGGACACTATACTTTTGATTCGTTTTGTTTTGTTTATTTGGTTGATTGTTTTTTGTATGTTTTGTGTACTTTATACATTCTTAGTGTCAAGTTAGCCGATAAGCTCTACTAGCAACCGTGGTCAAACCATGGGATCGAGGGGTGCCTAACACCTTCCCCTCGGTCAACAGAATTTCTTAACCAGAATCTCTGTTCACGGATCAGTTTAAAAGAGTCAAAAACAGTTTTGGAAAAGGGTTTTCAAAGGTGACTTTGCACACCCAATTATGCCAAGTGGCGACTCTGAGTCTAAATGTAAATAATCCTTTTCGAAACAAAAATTTTATTTTTTTGTCACTTTAATAAAAACCCTTTCAAACTTAAAAGATCAATTTTTTTGGTTGTAAAAGGGGTGTGACAGCTCTGGCAACTCTGCTAGGAATTTTTCAGAATTTGAGCTTATTTTGGAGTTGTATCAGCTTAGTTTGGCACTATAGGTGTATAGACATTTTTTTTGTGTTGTTTTGTGTTCTTGTTTATCATTGTTGAGTGCCTACGTGCTCTTTGTTTACAGTTTTTATCTTATGTGTTACCGCTTTATATTGGCATCATGTGCATAACCCAAATCAATTCTTTCTGCAACAAGTTCTGTAGTACATGCTGTGTACACGGCCTATAGTTGAGTCACCCTTATTTTTAGGAGGGGGAGCCGTCGGGTGGTATGGAGTGGGTGGAAAGCAGTGCAGCCACTATCGACCATTCGCTCCCATGAACAGCCTTGTTAGTGAACCCCAATGTAGGTCAGCCTTTAGGTCATGCTTATTTGCATCATTTTGAGATCTAGCGGGACCCACATGGCCCTTTGTAGAAGACTCACCTCTAAAGCATCCCTACGTGCTAAATGTTGCATCTTTGAGGGTAACGAGGTCATTTGACAGACTGATTTGGGCTAAAGCATGAGTTAGAAGCAAAGTGTGTTGGCAAGAAATTGTTGAAAAAAAAAAAAAAGAAGAAAAAGAGTGAGAAAAAAAAGATTTGGTAGTTTTTAAGGTTTTTTATGGCTTTTGTTTTTCACAATTCATAAAAATAATATTTTTTTTACCTTTTGCATTCATTTTCCAAAAAATCAAAGACGTTAAAAAGATTTTTCTTTTATTTCTTTAGTAAGTATTCACAATTCAAAAACTCCAAAAAATATTTTTTCCTTTCAATAGGAGCTTTGTACATTTTTATATAACGAAAATATCAAAAAGATTTTTTCTTTCATAGTTGTTGGTGTTAACTTCTAATTAAAAACCCAATAAAGATTTTATTCATCTGTCTTTATTCGTGTCTCTCAATTCAGGGTTTAGTTTGTCACTTAATCCTTTATTGTCCAATCTGGACGAACTGTGCACCCCTGATTCTCCTCTTTCGGGATGTGAGATACATAGGCAGCCTATTGTTGGTTCGGGAATCTTATTTCAAAAGTCAAAAAATATTTTATTCACTCTTTATTTATATTAGGTGTTCCATATACATCTTTAAAATAAAAAAAATATATTTTCTTTAATAGTTTTAAATTTCTTTGTCATATGAAATTCAAAATCGAAAACCCAAAAAGATTTTTTCTTTGGTAATAATAGATTTCATTTTATATAGAAATATGAAAAATTCTAAATATTTTCTTCACTCTTCATTTAGAGTAGATTTCATATACATCTTTAAAAGAAAACCAAAAAAGATCTTCCTTTAATAGGTTCGAGTTTCATTTTCGCATGAAATTCAAAACTGAAAACCCCAAAAAGATTTCCCCTGGTAATCATAGATTTCATTTTGTATAGGCATGTTAAAGATGAAAAATTCAAAAACATTTTCGTCAATTCTTTTGACAAATTGTTATTTTCTGTTCTTCTTAAAGTGTCAAGAAAAAGGAAAAAAAGAGGACAAAGATTTCAATTGACCATTTTGGCACGACTTCACGAACTACGCACACCTGATTCTCCTCCTCGGGAGTGAGATACGTAGGCGCCCTTTTTGGGTTTGGTGAACTTTTTTAAAAAAAAAAGAGGTTTTGAGGAAGTGTTGAACTCTAACACATTTGCTATCTTTTGTTCTTGTACAGTTAGTTTAAGGTGGTTGGTTTGTGGCATTTTGGGCTGGTCCTCCATATTGCACCAAGTCATAAAGAGCATTATGGCCAACAAGGATACCAAGTTTGTTTTCACTAACCAGATAGGGAGTTTGGAAAATGAGAATTTAGAATCTAATGAAGAGATTCGGAAATTAAGGTAGCAAATGATAGAAATGCATCGAGCTTAGGCTAATGGGTTGCCGCCTCCCCCAGTTCCCACTGATAACCTGGAATATATTTCTGGCTTGCCTCCCGTGTCACATGCACAATTTCCCATTTTTGTTGATATGCCACAACATGCATCAGGATCGACTGCGGGGCAACAATATCCAACCACTTCCAATGTTCATTTCGTCACTCCCCAATCCAAGACTACTACATACGTGGATCCAGCTGTTGTTCATTCTTTTGCGGTGCCACCCCCACCTGAAGATCCTACTTTTGATGTTCATCCACAAGTTGTGCCTCCTTACTCTACATGAGAGTCTGCATTGAATATTACTGGTGATCAGTGTTATACTTCCAAGCCTATATTCAAGTTGACTGGTCTTTACGGCGACATTCACCCGCCTGAATTTCCTCCTAACACTGAGAAACCTGTTATGACAGAAGAACTAGAGGAAATAACCAGAAAATTGAGAAGTTTGGAACTGACTATGAAGAACTTGCAAGGACTTAGGGGGTTACAAAAGTGTCTCATATAAGGACTTATCCATGTTTCCAGGTGTCAACCTTCCTCCTGGCTTTAAAATGCCAAAGTTTGACAAATATGACGGACATGGGGACCAGTGGCACATTTAAGGTGCTATTGTAACCAATTAAGAGGAGCTGGAGGGAAGGAAGAACTACTCATGGTTTATTTCGGGGAGAGTCTTTCAGGCCTAGCTTCGGAATGGTTTGTTGACCAAGACATCAACAAGTGGATTAGTTTGTATGACCTAGCTAATGAATTTGTGCTACAATTTCAATATAATGTGGAGTTGATCCGTGATAAAAAAGCCCTAACTAGTATGAAGAAGAAGAATACTGAGAGCTCCAGGGAGTATGCAATCAGATGGCGTGAACAAGCTGCTAGAGTGAAATCGCAAATGAAAGCAAGCAAAATAGCGGAGGTGTTTATTCAAGCGCAGGATGAAACATAGTATCAACACTTGTTACCTCCATTGGCAAGTCATTTATTGAGGTCCTCAAAATGGGGGAGATAATAGAAGAGGGAATTAAGACTGGTCGCATTGTGAGTTATGCAATAATGAAAATGACTACTCAAGCAATTCAAAAGGGTTCAGGAAGTGTTGGGGAGAAAAAGAATGAGGAAGATGCATCTGCTATTGTAGTTGGACAGTAGGAAAGGTCAAGAAGACCCCGTCGTTGTCACTCTCAGGCAAAACCCCAAGTTCATGCCCAAGCTCCACATAATCCCTCCCAAAATTCATTACACTCTGCTCCTCCACCTCTATATCCAGTATATAACACACAGCCTCATATTTAACCCCCATCTTACCCATAATGGAACACACCAACTCCTCAGAATCATCCTCTAACTCCACAAACATACCAAAACCCTTCTAAGCCTGATTTTCAATCCAAGTCAAATGACGAAATAAGGAAAAAGTTAAGAGATAGCTTCACACCAATTGGAGAGTCGTATGCCAGTTTATTTTATAGATTGGCATAATGGGGAATGATCACTCCTCTCCTTGGGTGCACTCTTAATCAGTGTTCAAGAAATTTTAACCCTAATGTACGATGTACGTATCATTCTGATGCTCAGGGTCATAGTATTGAATATTGTTGAGATTTAAAAAGGGAAATTGGAAAGATGATTCAGGATAGATCAATCATGGTGAAGAACATTGATAGTGAGAAAAGATCTAGTCATGTTGATATGCAAACTAGTGGGTAAGTTGTCAAGCTGAGCAATTGAGAAGTCACCCCTCTCCCTTAGGAAGAGGTCTCGTAATTTTTTTTGTTTTCATTTCTATTTTCTGAAGTATTTCAGGGTTGTAGTTCGGAATCTATCTTGTTTTGTCCCTTTGTCGTTTATGTTGAAACCCTTTTATCTTTTATTTCAACTAAATGAAGTGTCCCTTTCCTTTTATGTTTCATATATCTGTTGTTTGTTTGTTTTCTTTATACAGTACATTTTATGTTGACTCTAGTGACATGACATACTAGTGAAATTTACATCCAGATCTTAAATTCCAGTTTAAGCATGAACATTGAATCAGAAGGTTAAAGTTAGAAAAAGAGAGCATCTGAGAAAATAGGTAGAGTGCTGAGATATTTGGTGACAAGTTCAAGCATTCTTTGAAAATTTAGGCAATTATTTTGAGAATCACAAGAATAACTTGGTCATCAATTGAAAGAAATGTCTCAATTAGGTCAAACAGTGTCTGCGTGATCCTATCAAGAGGAACAAAAAGAAAATCAATTCCACGAAAGCATGAGTCATTCAAAGTGAGCGATGTACAACAAATGTGGAGTGGTATGTTTGAAAAGTATATAAAAAGAGGTGAAACACTTGCTCGGGGCAAGTTAGTGTTGTTAAACATGTCATAAGTGATGTTGATTGTACACTTTCACATTACATGCTATGTACTAGTATTTTCAAAGATTGATATAACGAAGACATTTTATTCTGCTATTCAAGCATTGTGTCATCCTTTGTTTACCCCATTTGAGCTCTAGTCCTATTTTCTTTCATACCCCTCTTTTGGAATCAAGATAGAGTCAGCAAAACTCAAAAGAATAGTGTTGAGAAAAACAATAGAGTCAGAAAGTTTCAAAAAGAAATGAGAGAAAAAATGTGTCCAAAAGAAGGAAAACAAAAGAGCGTCAAGAAAAAAATAGAGTCAGAAGGTCCTTAAAAGAAAAAAAAGTCAATAAAAGAGTCAACAAAGTAAAAAAAAAAAGAAAATAAAAAAGAAGTCAGAATCAAGCAAAAGAACAAGCCGCCAGAACTATGTGTGACCTGATTCTCCTCTTGCGGGGCTGAGATACGTAGGCTGCCCTACACTGGGCTCGGTCCAACCAAATAAATAGTTTAGAATTTCCCAGTCAAAAGGATTGGGCATGAGTTAATCCTAATTGTTTGAGTTGATTCTAAAAGTTGTAAGTCCTACCCCACTTCAAGTGTCGTTTGGGCCCCATGTCATCCATTCTTTCTAACCCTATCCAAAAGCCAAGTTACAACCAAAGAAAGACCTTCAGATCAATCTTTGAGGATGTTAAGGCTGAGCATGCAAGGGATATAATGATGCATTTGGGAACTAATTGTCTTCTTCAGCATAAGAAATCAGGAGAGAAATAAAAATGAGAGAGTCTTATTGGTGAAAACCCTCACGAGCACCGTAAGGCGATGGTAAGTTGAGAGAGATAAAAATGAGAGAGTCTTATTGGTGAAAACTCTCACGGGCACCGTAAGACGACTGTGAGTTAAGGAAACAAAGATAATAGAGTCTCATTAGTGAAAAATCCTTACAGATACCATAAGGCGATGGTTAGCTGAGGAAAAGAAAATAAGAGAAGCTTGTTGGCGCAAATCCTTCTAGGCGCCACTAGCTGAATGAGGTCGTAAATGCAATTGACCTAAGGAAGTAACTCAGTTTCAAGGCCATTAACTCAAAAACAATTGGTAGAAAATTTGGATGAAAAGATCAACCTGCTTAATCCAAAATGCATGGCATAATCATTCATGTTGACTGTCATTTTTCGATGAATTTTTCGTTTCTTTGTTACAAAAGGGGATATTCATTGTCTTTTATTTCTTCTTTTTTTCTTATTTTATCTTTCTTAAGTCAGTTATCCAAACAAAATTTGTCATTCTTTTTTTCATTTCTTGTCTTTGAGTCAAGTCCGTGTCAAAACAAGTGAGAAAAGATTTCAAAACTGCTTCTTTAATTGCACAAAGAAAGACAAAAGCTAGCACATGAAAGAGAAATAATTGTGAGCCAAAAAAGGGCATGCAGAAAGTTTTGTCAACGGAGAAGTCGAGCAACTCATAGAAATACCAAGGTTCAAAGGGTCTGAGAAGCATGGCAAAGCAGAGATACTATGTTTGTTTTAGTCACTCTTAATAATTTGAGATTGGAACAATGATTCATCAGGTCAATGATATATGCTAATGGTTGGAAGTAAGGTTAAATGTGACGAGGGCAAGAGCGATCGCCGCGAAAGGTAAAGCCATAAACCAGCCACCATGTTTTAAACTCACAAGTTTTCTTTGATGAAACAGGAAACATATTACCTTCAAAGCAGGGAATTCAGAGCATAAACATCAAGGGTTGCAATGCCTCACTTTTAAAAATGCAGAAAGCAATATTGCTGCACAGGTTTGATAATAAAATCCTGGTAAAAATTTATCATCCTATATCCCTCAGAGACACTTTCTTGTCCAGGGATTTCAGTGTTCATTTGCTAGGTGATACACTTCTTAAATTGAACCTTCACTCCAAGAAGACGTACTTTTTAGTCGAGTCATTCTCTTTGATTCCTATAAGACGTACCTTTTAGTCGAGTCATCTCCTTTGATTCCTATAAGACGTACCTTTTAGTTGAGTCATTCCCTTTGATTTCTATAAGACGTACCTTTTAGTTGAGTCAACCCCCTTGATTCCTATAAGACGTACCTTTTAGTCGATTCATTCCCCTTGAAACCTAGAAGACGTACCTTTTAGTTGAGTCATCCCCCTTGATTCCTATAAGACGTACCTTTTAGTCAATTCATCACCCTTGATTACTAGAAGACGTACCTTTTAGTCGAGTCATCCCCCTTTATTCCTATAAGACGTACCTTTTAGTTGATTCATCTCCCTTTGATTTCTATAAGACGTACCTTTTAGTTAAGTCATTCCCCTTGACCCCTAGAAGACGTACCTTTCAGTCGAGTCATCCCCCTTGATTCCTATAAGGCATACCTTTTAGTCGAGTCATTCCCTTTGATTTCTATGAGGCATACCTTTTAGTCGAGTCATCTCACCTTTGATTCCTAGAAGACGTACCTTTTAGTCGAGTCATCCCCTTTGATTCCTATAAGACGTACCTTTTAGTCGAGTTATTTCCCTTTGACCCCTAGAAGACGTACCTTTTAGTGGTGTCATCCCCTTTTATTCCTATAAGACGTACCTTTTAGTCGAGTCATTTTCCTTTGAACCCTAGAAGACATACCTTTTAGTCGAGTCATCCCCTTTGATTCCTATAAGACGTACCTTTTAGTAGAGTCATTTCCCTTGACCCCTAGAAGACGTACCTTTTAGTCGAGTCATCCCCCTTGATTCCTATAAAATATACCTTTTAGTCGAGTCATCTCCCTCTGATTCCTATAAGACTTACCTTTTAGTCGAGTCATTCCCTTTGACCCTAGAAGACATACCTTTTAGTCGAGTCATTCCCTTTGAATCCTATAAGACGTACCTTTTAGTCGAGTCATCCCCTTTAATTCCTATAAGACGTACCTTTTAGTCGAGTAATCCCTTTTGATTTCTATAAGACGTATCTTTTAGTCGAGTCATACCCTTTGATTCCTATAAGTTGAGTCATCCCCTTTGATTTCTATAAGACGTACCTTTTATTCGAGTGATTCCCTTGACCCCTAGAAGACGTACCTTTTATTCGAGTCATTTCCTTTGATTCCTATAAGACGTACCTTTTAGTCGAGTCATTCCCCTTGAGCCCTATAAGACGTACTTTGTAGTCGAGTCATCCCCCTTGATTCCTAGAAGTTGTACCTTTTAGATGAGTCATTCCCATTGATTCCTATGAGACTTACCTTTTAGTCGAGTCATTATCCTATAATGATGTGACTTTCGCAAAAGTCCTTTGATGATAAACTAGGGTAAAATTTAACTCTTGTTTTTGGAACTTTACTTTTCTGGCAAACGAAATTTCTCTGTCTAATAATTTTGTTTGGAATAATTTTCTTTCCAGACTTGATGTGATTTCAGGAGCTTGCCCGAAGCACAGGGCGAATAAATGGAAAACCAAGCAATAAGGTGAAGAAATTAAAAGTTAAACAGTTTGAAAAATAACAAGTTAGGAGCCCGCCTGTAAAACAGGGTGAATAAATTGAAAGCATAGCAAAGAGTGATGAAATAGCAGGTCAGGAACCCGCCTGTAGAACAGGGTGAAGAAATTGAAAGCGAAGCAACAAATTGCAGAAATTGCAAGTCAGGAGCCCGCCTGAAGAATAGGGTGATGAAACTCAAGTCAAGAGTCCAGAGAAACTGCGTAGATAGGATATCTGTAATTTCATTTATGTTTCTAAATTGTAATTTTTATTTTGATGTAATAACAGAGCCGCAGATCAGAACCTCGATGGAACCTCACTCGACTCTCCAACTCAATATAGTCCTTTTCCTTCCAATACTTTAAGATACCTGTCACTTCATTCCCTTATAACTTGAGTAGGTGGCAGTGTCCTAAGTCAAGATGTGGTTGTCCTTCTTCCTTTTACTTCCTCTTTTGAATAATGACCGGGACTAAATTCTGTCTCGTTGTCTACTTCTTTTTATGAAAACACTCTATGTTTACATTCAAAGGGGGAATGATGTAGACACATAGTTTTGTCCCATCAAAAAAATTATTTTTATTATCTTATCCTGTTTTACCACGCACCCCAACCCGTGTGTAATCCCTCCACAAAATGACAAAAATAACAACCCCCTAGCTAATATTATCTTATCCTAACAACCTACCCAATCAAAATAAACCACATCACCCCTACCCTTACCTCACTACCCCACCTACCTTACCCCACTACCATACAATTCTCATTCTCACCAGAAAATCATCAGCACACCTCACAACATAGATACACACATAGTATACACGCCCAAGGGGAAGAAGAAAAAAGCACACATACACATAAAGAGCTGCGAGGGAGAGAAATCTATGAGAGGGAGAGAGAGACGAACGATGGGTTGACTGGAAATGGGAGAAATATATAGAGAACATAATTATACAGGGGGATTCGATTAGGTTTTTCTTCTCTTTGACAGCCATCGTTTCTCCAGGAGGAAACTTCATTTTCTTATCTATACATAGACGCACACATCGAACACACCTAGATCGAGAGAGAGAGTGAGGAATCGAGTGAGAAAGAGGGCAAAAAATAAGAGAGAGGAGGATCGGAAACAACATCCCCTCACGGGAACAACTTCATTTTCCATCTATTTAGCTTGTTTTGGTCAATGTTGGAGCTCATCGGAGTTCTAACGAAATGATAGTTGTGGATTTAGACCCAAACCCAATTCAAATTAGTCGAATTTGACCAATTTTGGGTCGATTCCGGTAAGGTTTTGCTGGAAATCATCACATCAGAGAAAAGGACATATCAAGGTTGATTCAGGGTTCGTCGGGTTGATTCAGGGTTCGTCGGGTTGATTCAGGGTTCTTTGGCATGTGGATTCGTCTTCTCGATTGATTGTGGGTTGGAATAAAATCATTGATGAAGGTCCAATTCTATATCTCTTATCTCTGTTCTTGTGAATGTTTTTGGATGGTGATGATATTTATGTGGTTTTGTTTGAAGCAATTCTAATTTTCATTATCTAATTTTTAATCACTGTTAAGGTCATGTCAATCACTGTAGGTGAAAAATATTTGATTTGGGGGCAGAAGATAAAAGTTGATAAGGTGAGTATCGTTGTTTTGATTCATTGATATCGAACTTGATATTATCATGATAGGTCGAGTGGGTAGGCAACCTTAGGTTCGGCTAGGCGAAATTTAGGATGAAAATGTTTTGTTGAAATGTGTTGGTCTATGTTTTCAGATTGAAATGTATTCATTCGGTCAGGGAATGCCCTTGATGTATTTATTCACCGGGAAATGTCCCGACGTATCATGTTGGCATAGGTGGATCGTGATCAATGCTCGAGGCATCGAGTAAAGCACCGGAGCGTTGTTAGGATTAGTGTAGGTTAGATAGGATTTATTTTTGCATTTTTCTATTTTGGACGGTATAAATTGGACTGGACACTGTACTTTTGATTCGTTTTGTTTTGTTTGTTTGATTGATTGTTTTTTGTGTGTTTTATGTGGTTTATAAATTCTTAGTGTCAAGTTAGCCGATATGCTCCACCAAGCGACCGTGGTCAAACCACGGGATCGAGGGGTGCCTAACACCTTTCTCTCGGTCAACAGAATTCCTTAACCGGAATCTCTGTTCGTGGATCAGTTTAAAATAGTCAAAAACAGTTTTGAAAATGGATTTTGAAAGGTGACTTGGCACATCCAATTATTTCAAGTGGCGACTCCGAGTCTAAATGTAAATAATCCTTTTCGAATTTTTTTTTCATTTTTTTGTCACTTTAATAAAAACCCTTTCAAACTTAAAAAATTAATTCGTTTGGTTGTAAAAGGGGTGTGACAAAGACTGAAATTATTGGACCACAGGGATACCAGGGCGGCGCCCTGCTTAGGTACTGGGAGAACCCAGGGCGGCGCCCTGCTTAGGCTAGGAGAACCCAGGGCGGCGCCTCCCGTAGACTGGTGGAGAGAGGCTCATTGGTTCGAAATTCAAACACGTCCTAAACGAGGTACAA
>NW_025856381.1:32486-48910 GCF_002878395.1 Capsicum annuum | reverse complement strand
AAAAGGATTACGAGACTGTAAAATAATTTGACTTAATTGTTTGATTTGATTAAAAAGGTAATTTAATTAATTATTATGTAATTTAAATACTAACATTGAGATTGAAATTTATAAACATCTACGAGGCTAAGTCATGACACACTAAAAGACTGCTAACAAAGAGTGATAACACGTCCTCGTGGAATAAATTGTCGGTGATGGTTTAGGTAGAAATGCAAACACCTAATAGTTCATGTATGAAACTTTAAAAAAGTGATAATTTACTCTTTCTAATTATACTTTGAAGAGTTTGAAAAATAATAGTTAAAAGAAAACTGAATGATTCCTTAAGGGGTAATAGAAACAAATAGGCTAAAGAGAGCACATGTAAAAGGATATACTCTTAACAATTTTTCTCTAATGTCAAAAGCAATTGTTATGCATGTATACATCTAAATAAATGCCAAAAATACAAATTTCCAGATTACACGACTAGCAACCTCAGATAAAAAGACTGCAACATAGACATAGTATCATAGACTAACTAATCATAAGCCGCCACACATGCCTCAACACAAAGGCAACAGAAAGGGAAAGTGTTACAGACCTCATGTGTCATAGTGCTGATGGCAGAGTTCCAGAGTGGCTTCACATAAGGATCCAACTCCAAACAGAATACAAATAGCAGGTGGTCCTTGATCTAAGGTAGTCATTATCTTAGATACAATGTCCTGCGGTCAAGGTAATAGGTTCACATCATTTAGTAAAGTCAACGTAACTAAAAAACTCACGGAAATTTAACCACTGGTAGAAATTATGTTTATTAAATATTATGTATTAGTTACATAAATTTTTCAGTTTTAACAAAGGAAGCTATTAGCCCCACAAGATTTCTCTCATGATTTGCTTTTTTTTTTTCTCACTAATGGACAGAAGTCATTCACCTTTCTCCTCAAGTAGCTTCATATCACCCCCTCCACACCCAAAAAATAACTACATCCCATGATACCATTCTGGAAAACTCGAAATTTGCAATTTGTAAGGAAAAAGAAACACCAACCTTTTATCGAACCAAACAACCAAAACCTATTTCTACAAATTTCTCATAAAAGATTGATTAAACATCAGACATCATTATCCATAGGCATGGCCTAACTGTACTCTCCTTGTCGTAGACCATGCCCAGGACATATCAAGCACCACTATCCAAAAAATGGACTTATGCATTAGAATAAGGGAACAAGAAGGATTTTTGAAAATGTTTAAACTATCAAAGCATAGAGACCAGAGAGAGATGGAGAGATAGAGTAGGCATAGTAGCACATAGTTACGCATAGTAACGACAGCGGAGAGGTGGCGGGTTCTAAGACAATGAAAAAGGGTCTAATCAAGACAATTAAAACACCTAAGGAAATCAAGGTTGGAATTTCTACATAGACAAATACATTAGGCCTAGGTATAAAGATAGGAGTAGGGATAGAGATGGTGATTACAAGCGGAAAGATAATTATTAAGACAAGAGTGACCTTTATATTCCAGCGGAGAATCATGATGCTGAGTTTGAAAATTCAAGTATGAAAGCTTTGCTTGCGAAACTTGTTAAGGGGTCAGAGAGCCAAGAAATACCCTTAAAGAGATTAGAGTAAACATTTTAGGGATGAGCCAAAAAGTTGAATCTCATGCGAATGTCATTACACAATTTGAGCAATAATTTGGGCAGATGCCAACCGAACTAAACTGGCATCAACTGGGCACACTTCCTAGCAACATCATCCAAAATTCCAAGATTGATAGCCATTGCCTATCCATCACTACTCAGAGTGGTAAGACTACAAATGATCCACAAATATCTGTGGTTGATGACAAGTGGGACGACCCCATGATCATTGATGATGTGGATGAGAATAAAGCAGAGAAGTTAGTGTGAATGATGATGCATCTCAAAAAACTCTAGTTGCTAAAAAGTAGGCTACACTATTATTGAAACCCATTCCATGACTATCTCCTCCTTTTATCCGAAGGTTGAAAAGGAAAGACGAAGAGGAAAATTACCAAAAGTTCATTTTGATACTTTTTGAGTTGTCAGTAAACATCTGTCTTGTGGAGGCTCTAAAGCAAATAAAAGGAAAAAGAAATTTATATCTATATTATTAAAAGGAGAGGCCAAAGCCTCTTCCTTTAGCCGAGTGGAAGCATTACATATTAACACTTGTCAGTTTAGTTAATTAGTTAGGAAAAAGTTGTTAAATCAGTTGGTTTTAAAAATTTTGAATTT
This sequence comes from Capsicum annuum, assembly GCF_002878395.1. Classification (NCBI taxonomy): domain Eukaryota; kingdom Viridiplantae; phylum Streptophyta; class Magnoliopsida; order Solanales; family Solanaceae; genus Capsicum; species Capsicum annuum. The sequence goes on along the minus strand of NW_025856381.1, from coordinate 46,656 downwards.
AAAATTTCAGTTACTTAATTTTATATTCATTTGTTGTTTTAAAAATTCTAAATTATAAATTAATTTACAATTTTAAATTTTTAATTCGAATGTTGGTATATTTGTTGGTTATTAAATATTACGTCTAATGTTTTTCATTTAAAAACTATTTAGAATATATTATTTTTTCAATCATTATTCACATCCACGTCCTAATACTTGGCAGCTTGAAATTCAAACTAAAATATTCTTATCAATGCATTGAAGTAGATGAAAAGATTTTATAATATGTAAGCTATGTAATTTTGTAATTTCAATTATTGTTTCCTATAAATGTAATATTTCTTGCAAATTCTTTTACCTTCTTTTAATAAAAAATAAAAATAGAAAATTTTATCTAATCTTCTCACATTACAGTTCACAATTTGAATTTGAATTGGAAACTGCTTTGTGATTAGCATTATCCTTAACTTAATTGTGGCACATTAGTTGAAACCAGATGGGTTAATCCGCAAATAAAATTCCATATTTTCCACTTCAATTAGTCAAACGATTTATATGCATATTATTTAAATTCTGCAGTTCTCTTAGTGCATAAAGCATCTAATTTGCTTCTACTATCAATACACAGGTAATCTCCATTTTCCAACCGATTTAATTAGTAAGCTTTTTCCGTCTATGAATCTATACAATTGTATTTACATATAAAGAACCCTACTATCAAAAAAAAATAAAATTGATATGCAAACCAAATTCTTAATCCGTCTTTGGGAATTATTTATTAATTATGAATTGGGTTCAATTCTTTCTATGAGATTTTTAGATTTGTCTATACTTTTGAACCACATTTGTTTGGCGTGCTTATGTGTATAAGACGATTGCACTATTTTTGCTTGATGATTTACCATGGGCAGAAAAGGTTAGTATCCCACTTTGACTCTAGATCAATCACAACGTTTTAACTGTTAATTACATTAATCGTTGTGTATTGTTCGCTTTTTTTTATAGACATATCTGGAATGGTTATGTTGAATTAATCATCAAGTAATTTCAATTATGAGTTCATCTCACATTGCCAAACGACCCCCAAGTAACTCTGAAGCCTGAAGAAATAAAAAAATTCATTGTCCTATTTTCGCTGAATTATATTGCAATTCAGACATTGTGAATGAGAGAAAAATTATGTTTTAATCAACAAAATATAACATTTTCTTGCATGATTCCATATGACAACTAAATTGTCATGTGTTTTCATTATATAAGTAACAAAAAATACCAAATTTGTCAATGGTTAAAAAAGTCATTGAACTACTGATGACATGTAAATAAGGGCATTCACAACACCTTTATAAAGCATTTATGCAGGTAAAATGGCGCAATTTACCTAAAGTTTAGATTATCATATGCTATTCCCATTGGTTCATTTTTTTTTTTGGTATATCACAAGTACATGCCTCCATGGAGCAAATTTGAACTTATGCGGGCATAGGTAGGCTTGGTGCAATTGCTACCTTAAATTTGTTCTATTTGTTTTCAAGGAAGTCTGCCTATATTGTTGAGTTTTAAATGCTACCTTGCTGTGAAAATTAACAATAGTTATCTGCATAAATATTTGAGATTAAGTTATTAGATTAGATGTTTATCAAATTGTTTTATGATTTTATGTTATATCACGTTCATGTATCCATTGGTACCTTAATTTGCAATATTTTAAAGAAAATTATCTGCATATATGATAGCGTTTTAAACATTAACTTGTGTTGAAGTTATTCATATAAGAATCACTTCACGTTGTCTTGCTAAATTGCAGAGTTTGTGCTTATAGTGTTTCATTATATTTGCATTTTAACAAAAACAATCTGTCAGAAGATGTGATGGAATTCAATATATATAGTATATTGCATTTTCTTCAACTTCACTACACTACTGGAAGATGTGAAAGACGACCTAACCTCATGCATGTGAAAGATGGGCTATGTCCTATAAGCATCACTATGAATCTGTGATCATCATCTACTATAAATTCACAAGTTGTAAGTCAATTTATATATAGAGCATTCTTTTCCTAATCCTAGACCATATAAGTGGTAAATGCTTAATTACTTTAAAATGTCTGCAAGTTACATTGCATTTGTCTTGTAAGATCAAACCTATCTTGCATAGCAGTTGAAAAGCATAGGAAAAGCCTGAAGAGAACAAGTGAGGGACAAGGATTAACTATGTTCAAACTGTTGTGAAGGAATTTTCTTAGAAAGTTTTCTGTGAGTTTACTGATAAAAATTTGAGTGATCATAAGAGTTCTTTATGCCTTTAGATTTTTTTACTATGTATTTACTGTGTATTTTCCTATATGCAGAGTACTGAATGATGAAAAAGCTTAAATTAAAAATATTTAAAAAAACTGATGTCTTAGATGTCTTAAGTTACTGAAGTTAAGAATATATTATATTAATTACTAGATGTATTGTTTCCATAATCTGCTTAAGGAATTGATAAATTTCAATAATACAAACATCCTATTACATAGGAATAATAACATCAATAGTATAGAGAACCTTTTACAATTATCATTATACACTTAAGATAGTTTTTTAAAGTATAAAAATACATCAATAGCAGTCCTTTGCATCGAGTAGCATGTAGGAGTTGTTTTACTAAACACTAAAATTTGCAATGCATAATAAGTTTTTATTGCAGTTCTCAAATTTATTTGTCCAATTATTTAGATCAAATCTGTTTTACCTATATACTTTCTTTGTTGTTTTCTCAAAAGTAATTTTGATTTGTTGAATAGAAAATCACAAGTAAAGATTAGTAATCTAGATGAAGAGAAAAAATGAAGTTATAATTTGCTTTTATTTGACAATAGACAGAAAAATTATTTAAGTTACAGGTATGGCTAATGGCAAAGCTGATTATGCACTTCATCCTTTTGCATTCATTATTTTTTATTTGCTTAACTAATGTTCGTCATAGTTATATTTAATTTGTATAAAAGATTAATGTCTAAGGGTGGTAATTTAGATTGCTTTAATTGTGGAGCTATTTATTTGGTAAACAAAATGCATCTAGAAACCTGTCCTAATTATTTCTTGAGTTTCTTTTTTATATTTTATTTTCAGGTACAACAAATACTTATGTATGGATACTGGTAATCAGATATGTACAAAGATGTTTTTAATGGCACATTGGATAGTGTAAAAGTTATGATACCATTATTGTTTAAAATGATAAGTTTAAAAGCAAAATGTTTGTTACAACTTATGAATATTCTCTTTCTTTTGGTGTAAGTACTTTCAAATTATGTCAACATTTGATGTTTTTTTAATCAATGATTTGATATGGTGTATAGTTTTTGGATTTATTTTTAGATATACTTTGTACAATTTTCTTTTCTCCAAATAAAATCCATATACATTTATGATGAGCTACAACTCAAAGTTTAAAAAATAATCTTGAGCAAAAGAAAAAAAAACAATAATAATATCAGGTAACTTCTGAAGTAAAAGATTTTGATTATTCATGGTATTTTATTCTAGCAAAACATGATTCCCTATTTGTACTAAACATAATTTGTTTTCTTATATTGAACTGAAAATTATACTTACCCATTTCCAGGAAGTTGATATGTCAACTTACTAAAATTTTGAGTTAAATACACAGAAATCTCTCAAGGGTTTGCGAAGCCAACTTAAAGTTTTTTATCTTTATTTAATCGTTAAATGTTAGTGTCTTTATTTTATCCACGCATAATATGTTTAATGATTAATTTCTTCTTGCCCGCATATCGTGCGGGTACATATACTAGTTTAAAATAAAATATGCAAACTAGTGCATTTGTAAAAAAATAGGTTAATAAGAGTTTTACCTCCCCAACGTCCACAGGGATTATATGATTCACAGAGGAAATTCCAATTGTACCTGCCAACGTCCAATATTAAACTACGTAAATTTTGACCATATTGTAAATATTTTCTTTCACTCTTTTCTTACAATGACAAAAACTTATAATACCCCTTTTTGAGTAAAAATAAAGTATATATAATGTAGACAAATAGCTAAACTTTAATTTTTAAAATAAAATTAATCTAATATATTTGGTCCCTAAAGTTAATCAATCTGACTCTGATAAGCCACCTAAGAGAAATTTGAGGAAATAAAAAGAAAATATAAAAATTTAGAATCTATATTTTTCAATTGAATTAAACCTCTAAGCATTCATAGTGAAAATGTCAGGTTAACTACAAATATACTTTCATAAAATAAAATTCTTTATGTTATAAATGCATATAAATTAAATCATTTTCAAATTAGAAGCTACATACAAATTGAAAAAATATTGTAAAAAATATACACCTGAAGTTTCTGTTTGCTTCTTCTTTCCAGAGCTCGGGGACCTCCCACGGGCCTTCTTATCCGGGGTTTCTGAAGCAGGTGCACCAAAATCTATATATAAAATTTACAACAAGATTGTTATTTTATCAATGTAGTACAACAAATAAATAACAACAACCATAACATATACAATTTACATTATTTGCAACAAGATTGTTTATGATATAAATATATACAATTTAAGGTTTTGTACGTTATATGTTACGAAGTAGCAGTTCTTTGTTTGAATCTCTCATACGAGATGTACGGTGTTATAAGGAATGTTGGGACTTCACTTTACCTTTGGAAGGAACTACTAATATATCGACCTGTGGTTTTTCTAGTTCCTGATCGGTTATATATATATATATATATTTTTATATATATATATATATATATATGTATATAATTATTCCCAAACTAGAGCTAGATTCATAAGGAATAAATTTTATATACCATACATACCTAAAAAATCCATCCATGAAATAAATTTATTTATGTTATCAATGTTTATAAATTAAATCATTTCCAAATTTGAAGCTACGTACAAATTGAAGAAATAATGCAAAAAATTGTATACTTGAAGTTTCTGGTTGCTTCTTCTTTTCGGAGTCCAGGTGCCTTCCACGGGGTTTCTTAACTAGGTTTTCTGAAGGAACGGGAGCAATAGCAACAAAATCTGCTTGATTCACCACTGGAGTAGGAGCAAAAACCGAACTGATAGGATTTTGCCGGAGATTCAGTTGTTAGTGTTGGTTGAAAGTGACTATCACACGCACCATATCACTTACAGGTTGCTCAAGTTCGTGGGATTCGGGTAGGGGTTGTTGTTGGTGATGGTGGGGCTAGGGTTGATGTTGAGGGTGATTTCGAGAATCCATAGTTCAACAAAAATCGTTGTTGAAAGTTGATTGATCGAAGTCCGTTTTAGGTTCAGACGAAGAGATCGAAGCGAAGTGAAGACAGGGGAAAATGTTTTGTAAATTATAGAGTTGTATAAATGAGTTTATATAGAAGCTCGCGTTTGGTCATATGTTATGAATTAGATTTTGAAAATCAATCTTTAAATGAGGTGTTATCCTTGGAAAAATATGACTAGTCAAAAACTGCAAAATATTTAAAATGACATGTCTTGACCAATTACAAGCAATTATATATATTTGATGACTCACACTAATTAATCAGAATGATGCATGAGCAAAATTGATGAAATATTAAATATCACCCCGAAATAGGGGTGATTCATGAAAAAATTTAAAAAAAATTTGAAGGCAGATTTAGATAATCTCATTTAGAATATATAGTCAAACTCTAGCTTAAATATCAAACTTAAACTTTTGGCTTTGATTAGTTCATATGAGTCAACAGGTTTATAATGGATGTTAATTGATAAAGTTGCTTGGAATTTGGGCTTCAATCTTATAAATTGACTTACATAATTTTATAGTCAAAATCTATTTAATTCAAATAAGCATGAAGTTAATTCAGATTTGTATTAATTTAACCTAATACAATTTATGTGTCTATAAATATATACAAAATAAATAGACTTTAATTTCATTCCTTCTGTAATAAATTGTAGCATGTTCCGAGGTTCATATTTTTAAAATATATTTTAGTAATGATTAATGATTATTAATGTTGGCTTGATAAGGCCAAAGTTCAATTTTGTATTTTGAAAGTTATTTCCAAATGGATTAAGTTATATAAAATTTTATAAAGAAGGATTATGGCTTAAATAAGAGTTCAAATTAAGCTACTTGTTTTATGTCAACAGATTGGATCCATGCCAAATTCTTTTCTTAAAATAGAACATTAAGGACTAAATGTTATGAGAGGAATACAAAGAGCTTTTTTTATAGCATGAATAAGAAGAAAGAACAATAATAATGTTTTGATTTCTTATAAGCCATTTTATTATTGATGCTTTTTCCCTTTTGTTTAATGTTATGTTTTATAATATTCAAATATTATAAGTAGATTAGTTCGAAATTTCAATGACATTTTATGTTTATATATTTTTTTAATATCTAAAACTCAAATATTATAATATTAGTTTGTGTTTTTAATTTTTTAATGTCGCATGAAGCAAGAACAAATTTACTAGTTACAAGTAAAAGGTAAACTTATTTATAATTATTTTATGTGGTAACCAAATCATATAAAACAAATCTTGAAAATTAAGTTTTTAAAATTGTGTTTGAGTATGCGGTTATTTAGAAGAAGAAAAATTAATGTTTTACAAGTGAAAATGAAATTTCTCCTACAAACTGATTTGGATAAATGGTTAAATTTTAATTTCTTTTTAAAGAAAAAAATTTATTATATGAGAAGAGAGGAAAAAATAAACATCACCCCAAAACAGAAGCAATATAAGAAAAATTTTAAAAATTATTTGAAGATAGATTTTCAAAATCTAATTCAATATTTAAGGTCAAATTATAGCTTAAGTATAAAATCTAAACTCTTTAATAAAATCATAAAATTGAAGTTTCACATGTGGAAGTGAAATTTCCTTTGAAAGTCAGTCTAGACCAATTTTTAAAATTTTAAAAAAAATTTAATGATAACTTTTTATTAACTAAAAACAAATACAAAAATTGAGTATCCCTCCAAAATCGGGGTAATTTGTGCAAAGATTTGAACCTTTTTTTAAGAAAAATTTAGAAAATCAAATTCAAAGGAATGGTCAAACTTATATAAACATTGTCAACAAAGTTCTTCAATAGAACACCAGACCAAATTCTAAAATTTGCAAAACATTCTATTCGATCCTTTCTCCCAAAAAAGTTCTTCAATAGAACAATAAAAACACCTTTCTATACTATGGATTCTCGAGGCTCTACCCCACTCCAGCACCAACAACCTTCGATTTTCCATGAAACAACTCCACCAAACCAACAACATGTACTAGTAAATGGCCATGAAATAATGGCTGCCCTAACCCCACCACCATCCCAACCCCACCAAAAAGAACCCAGCAATGACATGTCTACCCCAAACAACATTTTTCAACAACCAAACCTTTTATTTTCTTTTTCTGGGAAAAATCCAAAAACAGATGAATCTGTTGTTGCTATTGTTGGGGCTACTGCTGAACCTTCTCAAAAAAAGCGAGGTCGTCCCAGGAAATCAGTTGTTACCAAATCTGTTATTGATGGTAACACTGGTGTTGCCGAGCCATCTCAAAAAAAGAGGGGCCGTCCAAGGAAATCTGCTGTAGATGGCACTGGTGTTACCGGTGCTACTTCTTCAAAAAATCCCTCCAAAAAGGTCAATGGGAGGACCTCATGCTCCAAAAAGAAGCAACAACAACCAGAAGCTTCAGGTATATATATGTTTTGTTTATTTCTTTAATTATGCATCTAGGATAAAAAAAATGTACTTATATACATCGATATTGGAGAAAACTCGGGTTTATCAAAAAAAAAAACTCTTTACATCACAAGTAGGGGTAAAATTTGTCAACACTCTATCCTCCACATATCTCAGTTGTGGGATTACACTACGTATATTATTATTAATCGTTGTTGTACATTTGTAACGTAAAGCATTTAACTTATATATTATAACGTAAAGAATTAGAGAATTTTAACTCGATTACTGTTGTTAGATCCTTATTTATTAGGTTGCTAATTCCCAATTTTTATCGTCGTTTATATGTAGCCAAACCTAAGATTTATACTATCAGTTCGTTGGGCTAAATTTTGGGATTCGCTTTTTGTTTCATCAATGTTCTTTGTTTAATATTGGGTTTCTTTATGGTTGGCAGGTGCAGCAGGTGGTGGATCTATGGATCACATAATCCATGTGGACATTGGACAGGTAATACTCTTATTAGTCAATGTTTTTACAAATGCACTGGTTTGCATATTTTATTTTGTATACTTTTCTTAGGCTCGCGTTTCGAATTTCTTAAAAGAGAAAAAGAAAAAATTAGAGTTTCGTTTCTTTGTTCCTTCTGATTCATCATTATTCTTTTTCCTTTTATTTGCTTAGGCTAGATCATGATCCTTCCATCTTAACTTATCTTTTTAGTTGTATATTTAATTATGTTTTCTTTCATCTCCTTATGTTTTAGAAACCTGTCCTATTTTTCATCTCAAACAACAACAACAAACCCAGTGTATTCCCACATAGTGAGGTCTGGGGAGGGTAAGATGTACGCAGTCCATGGCTCTACCTCTAAAGAAGTAGAAAGGCTGTTTCTGATAGACCCCGCTCGAGACACGAAATACTAAACAAATTCATAGTAAAGCATGGAACAAGATGGTATAACATAAATCCGACACCCACAAGTAATAGAAAATAGAGAAAAGTAAATAGATTCGTAATAAAGCATGAAACAAGGTATCATAACAAGAATAATACTCCCACCAAGTAAGTCCCTACACTAGAGACCCAAACTGACCCTAGCCTTCTGCCCTAATTCGCCTCCTCCAGATCTTCCTATCTAGGGTCATGTCCTCAGTGAGCTGTAACTGCTCCACGTCCCGCCTAATCACCTCTTCCTAGTACTTCTTCGGCCTACCCCTACCCCACCTAAAACCATCTAAAGCTAGCCTCTCACACCTACGAACCGGGTCATCCATGCCGCTCCTCATCATGTGTTCGAACTATCTCAATCGGACTTCCCGCATCTTGTTCTCCACTGGAGTCACACCAACCTTCTCCCTGATAGTCACATTCCGAACTCTATTCCCCCTAGTCAGCCCACACATCCAATGCAACATCTGCATTTCCGCCACCTTTATTTTTTGAATGTGGAAGTTCTTAACTGGCCAACACTCCGCTCCATACAACATGGCCGGACGAACTACTACCCTGTAGAATTTGCCTTTAAGCTTGGGCAGCACCTTCTTATCACACAACAACCCCAAAGCGAGCTTCCACTTCATCCATCCCACCCCAATACGGTGCGAGACATTCACGTCAATCTCACCGTTACCCTGAATCACGGACCCGAGATACTTAAAACTATTCCTCTTACATACCACATGTGATTCCAACTTCACTACCACCTCATTCTCCAGCCTCACGTCATTGAACTTGCACTCCAAATACTCTGTCTTGCTCCTACTCAACCTGAACCCTTAACACTCAAGGGTTTGTCTCTACACCTCTAATTTATCATTCACACACACACACACCCCACCCCCCACATCTCATCAATTAAAACTACATCATCTGCAAAAAGCATACACCAAGGCACCTTTCCTTGAATATGCTGCGTCAACACATCCATCACCAAAGCAAACAAAAAAGGACTAATAGTAGATCCCTGATGCAATCCTGTCAAGACAGTGAAATGCTCTGAGTCTCCTCCCGCCGTCCTCACCTGAGTTTTAGCTCCATCATACGTGTCCTTAATTGCTCTAATATATGCCACCGAGACTCCACTCACCTCCAAGCATCTCCAAAGCACCTCCCTAGGGACTTTGTCGTATGCCTTCTCCAAGTCGATCAACACCATGTGCAGGTCCTTCTTCCTTTCCCTATACTATTCCACCAGCCTCCGTACCAGGTGAATTTCCTCCGTATTCCAGCAGCCAGGCATAAATCCAAACTGGTTCTCCGAAATAGACATTATCCGCTTCAGCCTCACCTCGACCACTCTCTCCCAAATCTTCATAGAGTAACTCAATAACTTAATACCCCTATAGTTATTGCAACTCTGAATTTCACCCTTGTTCTTATAAAGAGGAATTATAGTACTCCACCTCCAAGCCTTGGGCCTTTTCGCCATCTTGAAAATTTCGTTAAACAATCCAGTCAACCACCTTAAACCAGCCTCGCCAGAAAACTTCTAAAAATCCACCGGTATCTCATCAGGCGCCGTCGCCCTACCCGTTCGCATCCTACGAACAACCTCTCTAGCCTCCTCTACCTTAAAACATCTACAATAACTAAAATCCCAATACTCCTCTGAGTGCTCCAGCTCCCCTAACACAATAACTCTATCCCCTTCGTCATTCAAGAGCCTATGAAAATACGAATGCCATCTATTCTTAATGTGGTCGTCCTCCACCAACACTGTACTGTCCTCCCCCTTAATGCACTTCACCTGGTCAAAGTCACGACCCTTCCTCTCACTAGCCTTAGCGAGTCTAAATAAATTTTTTCCCCTCTTTTCTCCTGTAACCCCACATACAAGCTCTCAAAAGCTTCCGTCTTAGCCGTCGTAACTGCTAACTTAGCCTCTTTCCTAGCTAACTTGTACTCTTTCTTGTTTACCCGCTTTTCTTCTTTGTTCTTACTCCCAACCAAATTAGCATACGCCCCTTTCTTGGTCTCTACTTTCTTCTTAACCTCTTCATTCCACCACCAATACCCCCGATGATGCCCGGCCCAGCCCCTAAAAACACCCAACACTTAACTAGCATTCTCCCTGATGTACCTAGCCACCCTATCCGACATACTATCCATGTCTCCCCTACACTCCCATACCCCCATTCCCACCAACTTCTCCCCTATCTCCCACGCATTCACTGGCGTCTAGCCGCCCTACTTAATTCTAGGTCTACACTCCTCACCCCTTCTCTTCCTATCCTTCTTTATACCCAAATCCATAACCAAGAGCCTATGTTGGGTCGAAAGATTCTTACTCAGGATTACCTTACCTTCTTTACACAACACCCTATCCCCTTTCCTAAGCAATAAAAAGTTAATCTAGGTCTTGGCCATCGTGCTTCGGAAGGTGATCAGGTGATCGTCCTTCTTCGAGAAGCCCGAGTTCATCACCACCATCCCAAAGAACCTCACAAAATCCAATAGAGTAGCCCCTTCTTCATTTCTTTCCCCAAAACCAAAACCACCATGCACATCAGCAAAGCCTCTCAGTAACGCCCCGAGGTGCCCATTGAAATCTCTTGCTACAACAATCTTCTCCGAGCTAGGCACGCCTCTCACCACCTCATCCAAAGCCTCCCAAAACCGCATCTTCTCCTCCCCATCCAAGCCCACTTGCGGCGCATAAGAACTACATACGTTCAGGGTAAACCCTCTAATGACCAACTTAATAGTCATCAACCTATCACTGATCGTCTTTACCTCTACTACCTGACCTCTAAGCTCTTCATCTACTAAGATGCCAACTCCATTCCTACGCCTCTCGCTCCCAGAGTGCCAAAGCTTGTAACCATCCACATCCCTAGCCTTAGACCCTACCCACTTGGTCTCTTAAAAACAAGCAATATTAATTCTCCTCTTTCTAAGAATCTTCACAAGCTCTATGGACTTACCCTGAGAGTCCCTATATTCCAAGACCCTACCCTCAGCCTACCATCTCTATCCACACGTCTTCCTCTACCGCCCCTGAGGCCAAATGTTGGCCTCCCTCCCACCCCCGTCTTTTCCTCTTCCCCCGCCCCCACAATAGTCTCCCGCCCCAACTTCCTCAGACATGACCCTATCCAACCATCAATACCCACCTCCAGTACTACAAAAAAATATAAGAAAATATAAAAAATGGTAGTAACAAAGCAGCAGCAGGAAATACAAGGCTTACCCAAATTAGAAGAAATAATTAAGAAACAAAACTAAACTCAAATAGGGAGAAAAAACAAAACCAAGGTAAGGACAAAACTAACAGTAAGAAAAATAGAGCACGCTAATGACCTGGAACCAAGGACAGCCAAACAAATAATAAGGGGCGGTGCAAGTCACGAATATACTACAGCAGACACGCAAGTCAAGATAAATGAGATAGTACGATAAATAATATGAAGCAACATAAGAGTTGACAGTAATAAAGCAGCAACAGGAAAAGGAAGGTACAAGTAAAGTAGATGAATTAATCGCGGAAAAAGTCTACCCCACAAATTAATACTAAGTCAAGCAATGTACTAATCCGGAACACAACTCAACAAAAATCTCCAAACAAAGCAGCCAGACACTACTACCCACACAAGCAATAGGAAGGATGCAAAAAAGTGAAACAGAAGCCATAACAAGAGACAGGGACACGACAGCAAAATAATATACGGGAAATCAAAAACTGACTGAAGTGGCTAAATGCCTAAAAGTGTAGATGTCACCGGTACGCCTGCTAGCTGATGGTTCTATCAATTTGATGTCAAAAATCATTGCCGGAGTAAGGTCGCTGGTAAAAAGACTGTTGGTACATTTCTGGAGTGTCGCTGGAGAGTCTCCGGAGAGCCTTCTGCAATCTTGCCGGGATCTGGATGTCTTCTAATTCGTACCACCTCTTTGACCTACCTATTTTGCCGCAAGTAAAACCCCTCACTATTGCCGGCGTCGAGTCGACGGGAATCGTAGTTCCACCGGCGACCGGAGCAACGGAACCAGAAGGGAATTTTGGGGGGTAAGGGGGGGCCAGTACAAAGAGGAACTGGGGCTGAGGGAGATCTGGGGTGGGAGAGAGGTTCAACCTTACCTTTTCCAGCTCAGTCGACTCCGTCGCCAGCGTCAGAACTTGCCGGTCAGTTCAACCTTAAAGGTGACCGTTGGAGAGGGAAGGTGCGCGTTGTCAGAGTTGGCTTAGTATCTTGATGGTTGAGTTGCTAGGTTAAACGTAAAGTAGGAAAAGGAACTAGCTTTCGGCAATGAAATTTTTTTAAAAAAAAAAACCATCCACCTGGATTTTTGTACTTACTAAAGGTTCTAGCATGTAAAAATTGAGTCAGTTGTTATTTATTGTCTTCAGTTAATGCATTACAAACACTTTATTTATCTTTCTTCAGTTGTATTTTCTTAATTAATAAATCTGTTATTAGTTGTGTGTTCTTGAAACAGAAAAGTTTATGTAACTAATACATAATATTTGTACCTTAGCCTTTATTAAATTTCATGTTTAAGGCTGACTTCTTGTGAATTTTTTGGTTGATTTTACTAAATGATGTGAACCTATTACCTTTACCGCAGGACATTGTATCTAAGATAATGACTTTCTTAGAACAAGAACTATCTGCAGTTTGTATTCTATCTGGAGTAGGAGTCTTATGTAAAGTCACCCTTCGACGGTCTAAAACCGCTGGTGGCACTATGACACATGAGGTCTGTATGAGTTTTAGCTCAAAGACATTTACCCTTTCAGCTGCCTTTGTCTTGAGGCAGGTCTACAAGCTTATGCAGAAAGGCTATTGCTTTGGATAACTTTGATTACTGAACTTATTTGGATAGTTGTGGCATCGCTCATTTATAATGATGTTATTCTTCTATGCAGGGTCAATTTGACATCACCTCGTTATCGGGATCATTTATACGGTCAAAAAGTGGCCTAACAGGTTTTCTTAACCTGTCAGTGACTAGTCCAGATGGTAGTGATTTCGGTGGTGTCGTTGCAGGAAAGCTCAGGGCTGTCACTCTGGTACAGGTGCTGTTCTAACTACCTTTGTTCATGTCATATTTTTTCCTTTTCCTTTTGAATAGACTAGGGTGTGTAACTTGCATAGCACATGCTGCTCTTTATCACTAGGCCAAAGCATTGAGCTGTTCTTGCCCTAATGTTTGAGTGCATTTTTTCACTGGACAAAAGCGTTGGTTGTTCTTGCCCTGATGTTTGAGTGCATATCGTGTACTTGCTAACGGTTTACTGTTCATTACTAGGTGACTTTGAGATGCTTCAGTCCGTACGTGGAAAAGCCTGAGTCCAAGGCTCCATCTTCAACGCTACCTCCCAATTTGCTGAATTTCGGTCCTCCAGTTACAAAGGCGGGCTCTAGTTCCCAAGTGCCTGAACCAACATTCGAAGGCCAAGCAATGTGAAACTTATGAACTCCAACTTGGAGCAAAAACTTGCCAATCAAGGATGTGTTTGGTGCAGAGGATAATGTTTTCCAGTTTTATTTTATTTTCA
>NW_025856381.1:24899-29486 GCF_002878395.1 Capsicum annuum | reverse complement strand
TTTTTTGCCCTACTTAATTAATCTTGCCTATAAGGCAGATGTTATAATTCTTTCCCATAAGACAGACGTTCATGGTATTTCAAGACAACGAACCTGCATAACAAAGTTAGAACTTAGATATGTTGTTCATATGGCAGACCATAAGTGTAACGACCCAAACTCCCAAGTGTTCTGAGGACATGTATCCCATCCCAACCATGGTAGGTAAGCCTAACTTGACAACTCGACGACTTAGGTTAAAATCAAAAATTATAAAAGAGTCCATACACGATAATAATAAAGTAGTAATAGTAATAACTCAAGATGCACTAAATGAAACTGAACAAGAAAACATGAAATCTCAAGTCTCGGTTGTTATAAGTACAAGAGCATAGATAGAATACTAAATAAAAATACTTAATAGGCGTCATAGGTCAACTTAGCTTAAGAAAAAATTATATCGAATAAGGAATATTAAAATAGTCATGCACAAATAAAAGTCCCAGCACTTCAATATCAATAACCACCAAAATCACCTGCACAATAATAATAATGAATGATGTTATGTAATGATTTGAAATGAAATACAATGATTAATGCCTACCGAAATATGCCTACTCTAGTTGTGTGCTGCAAGATGGGACCTATGGGTGATTCATGAGATTCATATATCATGTCCAGACTCGAACCAGTACTTCCACAATATCATTCCCAGACTCAAACTGTGAATTAAAATCAATATCAATGACCTGGACTACAATGTGAACTAAATTTAGTATCAAATACTCGGACTCAAACTGAAATTTCAACAAATCTTGCCTGGACTTGAATCGAGACTTAAAAATCAATTATTCCTTTTCAAGCATGTCCATGATCTCTGAATTAACAAATATGCATGAACACAACGATAAAATTGTAGCCTTGTGCAACAAATACATTCCAATACCTCACAACAATGGTCCATCCATGAAAACAGGCTACAAACCTTAATATCAAGCCAGAATTCTGAATTTTTCGATATCAAGTATAAGTCTTAATTTGGTTAATACAATAATAATTCATCTCATTTAGTACCCCAAATTCATGAATTTACCCTGTCCGTGGCATGTTTTACATGATAAGTCCTCGTCCAAGTTAAATTCGAAGAAAGTTAAGAAAATTCGAAGAAAGTTAAGTCATAACCTAATTAAAAGCCAAACAACAAGCCATCAACGGTCACGAACTAACCTTCTCCTTCTAAATGGATTTGGATCTCTCTCAATCTATCAAGAAAAGTTCAACACATAAATACGAGTCCAAGAATACTCACATGATCCGTTATATTGACTCTTGGCCTAAGTGTGAACCTCAAGATGAAATGAACCTTGGATTTAAATCTAATAAAATGAATTTAAATTAATTGTGTAGTCCAGATTAATTATTCACTTCAAATAAACATGAACATAATTCAAATTTTATGTGGATTTAACCCAATATAATTTTCTTCTATAGCATATACGAATAATAAATTTAATTTATATGCCTTTTATAATTATCTTGTGGTAACCTAATCGTGTAAGAAAAGGCTTCAAAATTGAGTTCTTGAAGTTGTGTTTGGATATGCAGTCACTTAAAAAAAAAAGTTTTATGAGTGAAAGTAATTTTTTTCTCATAAACTGCCTTCGATCAATATTTAAAATTTGAAACCTTTTTACAGACAAATTTTATTAAATGGAAAGTAGGAAAAAATAAATATCAATCCAAAAATAGAGGTTATCTATTAAAAAATTTAAAATTATGAAAAAAGATTTTCAAAATTAGATTCAAAATTTGCCGTCAAACTATAAATTAATATAAAACTTAAACTCATTGACTAACCATAACATTAGTGGAAAAGAAACTTCTCTCGAAAGTCGATCTAGACCAATTTATCAAACTTGAAAATTTTAATGACAAACTATTATTAACAAAAAAAATAGAGTCAAAAATTGAGTATCACCCAAAAATAGGGGTAATTAGTGTAAAGATTTGAAAGTTTTTTAAAGAGAGATTTAGAAAATCTAATTCAGAGGAATGGTCATACTCTAGTCCAACTATAAACTTACCTTATCTCAACAAAGTTCTTCAATAGAACTAAGACAAAATTCTAAATTTTGCAAAAAAAAATAAAAAAAAGAGGTGCTCATTTTATCTCAACAATGCTCTTGGTAGAACAACAGTGAAACACCTTTCTATACAATGAATTCTCTAGAACCTCTCCAGCACCAAAAACCTCCAATGGCTACAGAACAAACCCCACCACCCCAACAACAACAACAACAACTACCACTACAAGGCCATGAAATAATGGCTATTCCTCAAACCACAGCCCTAGCCCCAGAAAGAACCCAAAAACGACATGTCACCCCGAAACATCATATTCCAACAACAAAACCTACCATTTTCTTTACCCAGAAACTTTTGGATCACCTATTGCCGCTGTTGGGGCTATTGCTGAGCCCTCTAAGAAAAAGAGGGGTCGTCCAAGGAAGATTGTTGGTGATGGTAGAACTGGCATTACTGGTGCTACTTCTTCAGGAAATTCATCCAAAAAGGTCTGCGGGAGGACCTCAGGCTCCAAAAAGAAGCAGCAAGAGCCAAAAGTTTTAGGTATATATATATATTTTTTTATTACTATCACTTCAGCTATTTATCTAGCGTAAAGAAATTAACTTACATTATTAATATCGTAAGCAAATTTGGGTCTATTGAAGAAAACCTCCCTACCTTACAAGTAGGGATGATATTTGTGAACATTCTAGCCTCCCTATACCTTACTTGTAGATTACACTGAGTTGTTATTGTTGTACATTAGTAACGTAAATTATTGAACTTACATATATTGATAACGTAAAGAATTTAACCTATAAAAATGTTTAACTCTATTACTGTTGTTAGAAGTTTTTTTATTAGTATTGCTAATCCCACTTCTTATGGACATTTATATATAGTTATCCTGACATTTACACTATTATCATAGGGCTACATTTTAGGATTAGGTTTTTGTTTCCTCAACTATCTCCTATGCCCCAATTAGTTTGTCATTGGTTGCTTATCAAAAATTCAGGTTGACTAACATTAGGGGAAAGATATATTAGATCAAATTAATTTTAAATAATTGAATTTTAGTTATTTGGATACATTGAAAAGTATTATAAGTTGCAAATCTTGTTGGAAAAAGGGTGAAAGAAAATATTTTAATATGTTGATCAGAGTTCACATAATTTGTACCTTAGGAAGTTAATAGTGTCAAATAATTGAAGTTTTTATTAGCGTTTACCACTTTAACATATGCATCATAGTGATTATTGTTTTTTTTAATGGTTAGAAGGTTCAACTGAATTGGGATCTACAACGCGCACAATCCATGTGAACACTGGGGAGGTAAAAGATATTTTGCTTATTGATTTCGGGTTAAAGCATTCATTTTTTACAGGATGTTACAAAACTCTTATTAACATGTGTACTTTACAAATGCATTAATCTGCACATACTGAATTGTATGTTGTTGTTCTGCTATAGGTTCGAGTTTCAAATTTCATATGAAAGAAAAAGAAAGAGATCGGTTTCCTTTTGTATTTATTTTTTGTTGACTTCCATTTTAGGATGAAATGAAAGAACAAATTGTCAAGAGTTGACCTTGGCCTAACTCAACCTCAAAAGTTAGTTCAAGAGGTGAGGATTACCCAAATCCATATAAGCAAACCACTAGTCCATTTCTCAATCAATGTGGGACTTTTACCTACTCTAACACCCCCTCACGCCCAGGCCCAACTAACACTGGCGCGTGGACCGGGAGCCCAAAACGGGAATGGACCTGGCTCTGATACCATGTCAAGAATGGATCTTGGGCCTAACTCAACTTCAAAAGCTAGCTCAAGAGCTAAGGATTACCCAAGTCCATATATGCAAACCACTAGTCCATTATTGAAGATATCAACACCAGAGTATGAAAGACGTGGTTATTTGTTTATCTCCATATTTTCTTTGTCTTAAGTCATTAATAATTTGTTTAGATAAACTTTGAAGTTGTCAGTTATTTTTTTTAGTGTTTTAGTTTCAGTCAAATTGCAGGTCTATTAGTTATTGGTTAGGAGTAAGTTGAGTCCTAGTTATAAGCAATGACTTGCTTATATGTTTGTAAGCCTATATATACAGGCTATTTGCATCAATAAAGGATTAGTTCTCTGATTTTTCATCAATTTTTCTGTCAGTTTTTTTTTGTTTGATATTCAACATCTGGTATCAAAGCCAGACTCTTGTAGGTGCTATCAGGATGGGTGATCTTCAAGTAGTTGGTGGAATCAAGAAACTCAACAACCAAAACTACAATTCTTGGTCTACATATATGATGTCGTACTTGTAAGAACAAGACTTGTGGGAAGTAGTAAACGGAAATGAGGTTACGTCTCCAGAAGCTGAAGACGCGAATGGTACCTTACAAAAATGGAGAATCAAAGCGGGTAAAGCAATGTTCGCCTTGAAGACCACAGTTGAAGAAGATGTAATAGAGCATATACGTGATGCCAAAACTACATAGGAAACTTGGGATACGTTAGCCAAGTTGTTCTCCAAGAAGAATGATACGAA
>NW_025856381.1:7863-21899 GCF_002878395.1 Capsicum annuum | reverse complement strand
GTATATCCAAGAAGAGTAATGATATGGCAAAAATTCATCAAGGCGGAGAGAGTGTTCGTACAGGAGGAGCTTCGTAGAATCAAGACGACAGTAAAAAGTTTCTAGGAAAGTGTTACAATTGTGGAAAAAGAGGTCATATGGCGAAAGATTGTTGGTCAAAGAAAAAAACTATTAAGAGCAATGCTGCAACATCAAATAGTGAAGAAGAGTGGGATGCAGATGCATTCTTTGCTATAGAAGAAGAAGAAGAATTGGCTCTCGTTACAATGACAAAGACAATTGATTATGAGAAGGATTGGATTGTCGACTCGGGATGCTCAAATCATATGACGAGTGACAAAGAAAAGCTGCCGCAAGGGCAGCAGGGTAGTCATAACGATGAACAACTCAAAGTTACCGATAGCTCATATTGGTAATACAGTAGTTTCTCCTCAACATAGTGATAACAAGGTACCTCTCCAAAATGTTTACCATGTCCCAGGTATGAAGAAAAATCTTCTCTCTGTGGCACAGTTAACATCTTCTAGCCATTTTGTTCTATTTGAACCACAAGATGTGAAGATCTATCAGGACCTGGAGATTATAAAAGAACTGGTGATAAAAGGTCAAAGGTTGGAATTAGTTTATGTAATATCTACAGAAGTTGCATACGTAGAAAAGATGAAAAGGAATGAAACAGCAGACATGTGGCACATGCGGCTGGGTCACGTTAGCTATTCCAAATTAGAGTTGATAATGAAGAGGTCGATGTTGAAGGGACTTCCACAACTTGAAGTGAGAAAAGAAACAGTATGTGCAGGCTGCCAGTATGGAAAAGCACATCAGCTGCCTTTTGAAGAATCCCACTTTCAAGTAAGAGAACCATTGGAGTTGGTGCACTCCAATGTGCTTGGGCTTGTGAAACAAGCTTCCATAGGTGGGATGAAGTACATGGTGACTTTTATTGATGACTTCTCAAGGTATGTGTGGATATACTTTGTTAAAGAAAAATCTGAAACTTTTTCAAAGTGTAAAGAATTTAAGAAGGTCGCAGAAGCAGAAGTTGGCAAAAGAATTTATTGTCTACGCAGTGATAATGGGGAGAGTATACCTCAGACAAGTTCTGTGATTTCCTTCAAGAAAGTCGAATATGTCATCAGTTCATGTGTGCTAGCACTCCACAACAGAATGACATAGCAGAAAGGAAGAACAGGCACCTGACAGAAATTTATCAAAGCATGCGTCACACGAAGAACATACCTGGACATTTTTGGGCAGAATCAATGAGGACGGCTGCATTTGTGATCAAAAGGATTCCTCAACAACGGTTATGTTTTATTTCACCTCTCGAAAAATTATGGAATATGAAACCTTCAGTTAGTTATTTTCGATTTTTTAGATGTGTTTACTATGTATTTGTACCTGATTATTTACGTAGCAAAATGGAAAAGAAGGCTGTCAGATATATTTTTGTAGGATATGACAGTCAAAAAAAAGGGTGGTGATGTTGTGACCTGACAATCGGAAAGTGTTACACATCTCAGAATATGGTGTTCGATGAATCTTCTTCATGATGGTTATCAGACAAGGAAGTACTGCTAGAATCAGATGTTCTTAAAGATGTGGTACAATCTTCTCAAATCCAATTGGGTTTAGGAGAAGCAAAAGATGCAGATAACGAAGACAATGTTGAAGAAGGTGTAGCCCAATGTCCCTAGCAAACTAGTGTGTATCAAAAACCATGTGAACAAGGTGAACCTAGTGGAGTAAAAACACCAACTCCGCTCAGAAAATCAATAAGATTTAGAAAGCCAAATCCAAAGTATACAATGCCGTAATAGTGGAGGAAGAAGGTGCAAATGATCCTGAGACGTTTGAAGAAGCATCTAAAGATCTGAAGTAGAATAAAGCTATGAAAGAAGAAATGATAGCACTAAAACAGAATCAAACTTGGGAGCTTGTACTAAAACCAAGTGATGTGAAGCCGATATCTTGTAAGTGGGTATTCAAGATAAAGTGTCGAGCAGATGGGTCAATCGAAAGGCATAATGCTCGTTTGGTGGCTCGTAGATTTTCTCAACAATATGGACTAGACTATGATAAAACTTTTATTCCAGTTGCAAAGCTTACAACTGTACGAGTCCTATTAGCACTTGCTGCTTGTAAAAATTGGAATTTGTGGCAAATGGACTGAAGAATGCATTTTTCCATGGGGAGTTGGATCGGGAGATATACATGGATTAGCCAATTGGCTTTCAAAATCAAGATTACCCTGAGTATGTGTGTAATCTACGGAAGGCGCTTTATGGATTAAAACAAGCACTGAGGGCCTAGTATGGTAAGATTGCTGAATTTCTTACTCATAGTGGGTATTTGGTGACTAGTCCAGATGCTAGCTTGTTCGTCAAAGCTAAAGAAGAGAAAATAGCTACTGTGCTAGTATGGATGATTTAATCATCACAGGAGATTATGAAGAAGAAAGTTTTTGAACTAAGGAAAACTTGTCAGTTCATTTCTAAATGAAAGAACTTGGACAACTCAAGCATTTTCTCGGTATAGAGGTCAGTTACTCTCAAGAAGGAATATTTCTCCATCAGCAAAAGTATTCCTGAGATTTGCTAAAGAAATTCGAAATGCTTAAGTGTAAGCCAATCTCGACGCCAATAGAGCCAAACTTTAAAATATGTACTCATGAAGGGAAAGAATTAAAAGATGCTACAATGTACCGACAGTTGGCATGAAGTTTTATTTATTTAACTTTAACAAGATCAGACATCTCTTTTGCAGTCGGTATGATGAGTTGATACATGCAACATCCGAAGAAACCTCACTTGGAAGCAGTTCGCCGAATTTTGAGATATGTGAAAAATACGCTAGGCTATGATATTATGTACAAAAAAGGTGAAGATTGTAAACTAGTTGGTTAATGTGATGCTGATTATGCAGGTGACCATGATACTTGACGATCAACTACCGGGTATGTTTTCATGCTTAGGTCAGGAACAATTTCTTGGTGTAGCAAAAGACAACCAACAGTTTCTCTGTCAATCACTGAAGCAGAGTATCGAGAAGCAGCGATGGCAGCTCAAGAAAGCAGTTGGCTTATGCAACTGTTAAAGGAGTTGCATCAACAAGTGATGTATCCAATTCCTCTGCATTGTGATAACTTATCAGCAATACGTTTGGCAGAGAATCCAATTTTTCATGCTAGAACTAAGCATATAGAGGTACATTACAATTTTATCCGAGAGAAAGTCTTGCAAGAGGAAATTGAGTTGAAGCACGTTAGAACGGAAGACCAAGCTGCAGATTTATTTACAAAAGGCTTGAGTGGCAATAAGTTTGAAAGATTTTATCATTAGATTGGCGGGGTGAATAATGAAGAAGCTGGTGTTGAGAAGGTGTATTAATGATATCAACACCAGAGTATGAAAGATGTGGTTATTTGTTTATCTCCATATTTTCTTTGTCTTAAGTCATTAATAATTTGTTTAGATAAACTTTGAAGATGTTAGTTATTTTTTTTAGTGTTTTTTTTTAAGTCAAATTGCAAGTCTATTAGTTATTGTTTAGGAGTAAGTTGAGTCCTAGTAATAAGCAATGACTTGATTATACGTTTGTAAGCCTATATATACAGGCTATTTGCATCAATAAAGGATCAGTTCTCTGATTTTCCATCAATTTTTCTGTCTGTTTTTTTTTTGTTTAATATTCAACATAAATCTACATTATTTGAGGGAGTTTCTAATAGAAAAATTAAATATATAATTTTATGGAACTGTTCCAAGTTGTGTTACATAGTGTTTTGGAAGGTTCAGACATTTTTAGATCTTTTATAAGTTGTAAATTTAAACTTTTTTTCAATAAATTACCTTTTTGTATTTCATGAGCTAAATAAGGAATTGTTGTCAATTCATGTGATGCATCAGGATTTCATTAGTGTGTTAATTACTTCCAATCATCATTATTCTTTTTCCTTTTATGTAATTAGGGTAGATCCTGGTCCATCCATCTTAAGGTTTTCTTTTAATTGCATTTGATTTTTTATATTCCTTGGCCTCCTTATAGTCTAGGAAATCTATACTATTTTTCATCTCAAATATTTTAATGAATTACTTGAAGGATGTACTTTACAGCTTTTTGATCAAATATTATCAAAGTTGGCTTAATATCTTGCTGATTGAGTTTCAATGTTAAATGGAAAGAGAGCTATAGAATTGTCTTTTAGCTATGAAAAGTGTGAATTTACCGGAGGAAGAAGGTGAATGACTTGTGTCTATAGGTGAATAAAAAGCAATGAATCATGATACAAATTTTGTGGGTCTCACAACTCCATTTCTTAAAAGTAAAAAGTATAATGTAACTAATACATAATATTTATGTCTTACTCATAATCAATCTTCTTGTTTTAAGGCTGGCTTGAACTGAAATCTTAGTTCTGTAAATTTTTTGGTTGACCTTACTAAATGATGCAAAAATGTTACCTTGGCCGCAGGACATTTTTTCTATGAATGACTTTCTTACAGCAAGGACCATCGGCAGTTTCTGTTCTATCTGCAATTGGAAACGTGCGTCATGTTACCCTTCGGCGATATGCAATGGGTAGTGACACTGTGACGTATGAGGTCTGTATGAGTTTCAACTTAAAAACACTAATATTTTTTGTTACCTTTATTCTGAGGCATGGGTGGTAGCTTATGCTTTGTTAGTCTATAAGTATGTTGCGGTCTTTTTACTGGACTTTGTTTCTTGTGTGATTTAGAAATTTAATAGTTAGGCATTTCTTTAGATGTATACTGATGTAGCAATCGCTTTTGAAATTAGAGAGAAAATTATGTAGAAAATATCATTTTAGATATACTACCTCTAACCCATTTGTGTCAATGACCATTTAAAGAATCATTCAGCTTTCTTTAACTACTATTTTTCAAATACTTATTCAAATTCTAATTATATATAAAAAGTAGTTAAAACACACTTGAAGTGTTATTTTTACGAAGTTTTTAGCTATTTTATTAAGTGTTTACATTTTCTACTTTAATTATCACTAGTTATTTATGTCACGAGGGCATGTTTTATCACTCTTTGTCAATATTCTTTTAGTATCTCATGACTTAGCCTAGTGGATGTTTATTAATTTCAGTTTGACTCAAATAATTACATATTTATTAATTATATTGTCCTTTTAGTTACATGAGACAATTCAATCAAATTATTTTATAGTCAATTAGATGCATGGTTTTGCTTGACTGACGGTCAATCAGAGTCGAGTGTCAATCATGTGAGATGAAAATCTTATTTTAGTTTTCGGTCCCCTTGTCTTCTTTTTGTTAGAAGTATTTTACTCATTATAAGTATGTCAAATGTACTTAGTTGAGCCAATATTGCAATGAGTGTTATTCTTTATATCTATGCAGGGTGAATTTGCCATCATCTCGTTATCAGGTTCATTAATTCTTTCAGAAAGTAATGGTAACCATGGTGCAGTAGGTTGTCTAGGCGTGTTACTGTCAGGGCCAAATAATAAGGTTTTGGCCGGTGTTGTTACAGGAATGCTCATAGCTTCTTCTCCTGTACAGGTGCTACTCTAACTACTTCTGTACTTGCGTTTCATGTTCTTTTATTCGTTTTGTATAGACGAATAGTGCATAACTCGAAACTCAATAGATAATTCTCCTACCCCTCTATCCTTCATTTAAGTAGAAAGATTTTGTCTTTGATAAGGTTCAAACTTTGAAGCTTAATTAGTGTGTAGCTTGCACATCACAAGCGCTCTTATCACTGGACCAAAACCTAGGGCCGTTCTTGGCTTAGGTTTGAGTACATATTGTGTACTTGCTAACAGTTTTCAATTCACTAATAGGTGCTTGTGAGTCAATCTCTCGTTTCCCAAGTTCCTCAAGGCTGATGTAAACGCTGGTAGCCCTCAGAGTCACGAGTCAGGACCTAAGTATTGGAGCCAAGCAGCGTGAAAAAGCTTCCTTCGGCTTGTTATTTCCCTGCAACTGAGATGTCAGATTTTAGGCATTAGGTCGGTTTCTTGACTTAATCTTGCTTATCATTTTAGACTTTATGAAATGTTATAGGTGGCTTGTGGCGGAGTATATGTTTTTTTCTCAAATAGGCAAACCAAATATATTTACAATCTTTTTATTCAGTTCTGTTAAATTATTGAATGAAATTTATGAACTCCAAGTTGATGCGAAAACTTGCCAATCAAGTTTGTGTGAGGTATGAAGAGCAATGTTTCTCGTACTTTTTCATGTTCGGTTGGTCAAAAGTATTGGTTAACTTGTTGGTACAGTGGACTGACAAATTGGTTCCTCAACAACTAGCTATTTGGGTTTTCTCCTAGCCAGGTGAAAAAAAAAAAAAGATGATACAGGAAAAATGGCTGGAGGGACAGAAAGATGTGCGCAAAATTGAGAAAATCGATATCTCTCTGTGGGCGATAAACAACGTGTTACTTTCATATAGTGCAACATCATGTTGTTAGACTCATCCATTGTGCAACATCACGATGTCTCAAAAACATTTGTAACCTCATGAGGGAAGGATTGTCCAAATCACCAATAAATTCTCCAATCACCAATAAATTCTCCAATCAATCTGGGACTCTTACTGTGAAGCCCCGAGATACTTTAATGCTTATTAAAAATCTTGAATTTATATTCATTTGATGGAGATTATGTGGGAGAATTAGATTTCTAGGTTTCAAGATGATGTGAGTATGAAAATACATATTTGAAAGGGTCAAAAGCAGATTTAACTGAATGGGTGGAGTAATTATTGAATATATGTGTAATGTGTACACACACTGAAGGCATTAATTTATAAGTGAGAGTTTTAGTCATTATAATTAGAGGCATGTTGTATGTGTTTAGCTGGTCAGTTTAATAGTATGAATTATTTATTTGAGAAAAAGATAATATATACGGGTCGAGCCTACAAAGTTACTGCATACAACGTGTGGCTTCGTGGCTGCTAACAGAGAACGAAAAAAAAGGTTACAGGGGTTAGTTTTAATTTGCCCTTGGTAACTTCTGCTGCTCTTGTCTCTCGTAAACAAAGGATTAAATTGTTGATTGTCATTGGTAAAAGGTAGAAGTTAACCTTGCTAGCAGTGAAGTATCTTGAGGTGAGTTAAGACTTGCTCTTACTAAAGTCTTTTCTTACAAAGTCATATCTATAAGGTGTTTGACAAAATGCTTCTAAAATGCTAATGTGAGTTTAATTGGAACGAGTGAGTTCTCATTGCCTTTGTTGAGTTAGTTACCTTGTGCCCTCTATTTTCTCTTTAGATTTATCAAATTAAAGTGGTAATCACTACATTGCAGTAACTCATGTCCTGAAAATTAACTTTCATAGTTGACAAACCAAAAGCAATGATATTCTTAAGTTTAATGTTCCAAAACAGTCACTGTTCTCTGGAAACATGATCGAGCAGAGAAAACATCTTCCATCTAAAATTTTGTGTGATTTTATTTCATGTTGGTAATAACCATAATGTACTCCCTTAGATCATGATCAGGGTAAAGCAACTTGTTGAAACTTTAAAGCGAACTTAAATAACTTAGTAACCGTACAAAGGGTTACCAGTAGCCGTATAAAGGGTTACTGACTTGCCATGATTTGACATACCTGAATGGTGACCGTATAAAGGGTCACAAGCAGCCGTACAAAGGGTTGCCATGATTTTCACAATGAGGCACAAATTTAGTGGTTGTATAAAGGGCCACGAGTAACCGTATAAAGAGTTAGTAATTACCACAGTGGACATAACTAAAATGTTCAATCTACTGAATCTATTTAAAGAAAGCGAAAAGAATAAACTAATTAACTAAGCTAAAAGTTTTGGTGATTGTTCTCTTGCTTTACTCTGTAATATGCTCCATAAGGAATGTTGACTTGTTTTTAATGGGGAATGTTGAGACTGACTGAGTACCGCTAGTGGTGTACTGACGTTCTCTTTGTGGAACCTATATTGACTTATGTCAATGTAGGTGCAGGTAATATAGATGGGCAGACTACAAGCTAGGCCGTTTTATTCCAGAAACTGATTGGTGAGCTCCGCTCTTGATCGTGGAGTTTCCTTTCTTTCATCAACTTCATTCACTTAATTCTTTTTCAGTACTTGCTTTAGGGATTAGCCAGGAAATCTATGTCCTGTGCATTCCTCTTAGCACTCTAGTAGAGGCTTCATAGATGTATTTTTAGTTGGTTATGATTGATCATGTTACTTTGAATTATTTTAAGAATCATTTGAACTGATGTTCTAATAAAGATACTTGTCATTTATTTTATATGTGTGTGAGGTATGTGACATGAAATTACATGTTAGAACAGTTAAGTCGGTTCGCTCGGTCAAGTAAGGCACCGGGTGCCATTCATGATTTTGTTGAGAGGACGGGTCGTGACACTTACCCACTCTAACAACCCTCTTCACGTCCAGGGCCCAACTGACGCGTGGATCGGGAGCCCAAACATGAATTGGCCTGGCTCTGATACCATGCTATCAATAAGGTTTGGAGAGAATAACTTGCTTATTAATCAAAGATTACAATGATAAAAAATACAAGAGTATAAGCTAAGTATAGTAACTAGATAATCAAATCCCTTAAAATCAGCTCGACTACCATATATACAATATTACACAGTTGCAGTGATTCTATAACAACTCTAATGATTTTGTAACAACCAACAACCGCATCAAGTACATCATAAAAAGAATTGAAACAGCCTTGAAACAACTCTAATGATTTTCACTAGTTTGGCCAAAATTGCATTCGTGAATGGAGTAATGATTTTCAAGCCTTGGAAACAGCCTCTGGTAGAAATGTAAGGTAAGGTTGCATACAATACATCCTTGTGGTAGGGCCCTTCCCCAGACCTTATGCATAGTTGGAGCTTTAGTGCACCGGACTGACTTTTTTTTCTTTTTTCTAGTCAACATTAAATAAAGTACAAGATATTGCTCATTAATAACATGCATTTATGTGTACCAATTAATCTTGAATTAAAATAAAATTTGCAAGTGTTTGATTTATTAGTTGAAATTCAACTCTTTGCAATTGCTAATTGTCCTAAACTCAATTAGTTGGAGTTTAAGAAACTTTACCTTCCAATGTATATATCCACTTCTTTGTGTGTGAGTGTGTGATGATGCATTACTCCAAGTTTATTTTAAGCAATTTTAACCCAAATTTCCCATTTTTAGAAATAAATTTAAAGTAGAAGTAGATCCAAAATTTGAAGTTAATGATTCCTACGATGATTTAAAGTTAATATACTATAATAAGTCGATTCACTATTACGTACTTAAGAATATTTAATAAATTTCTTGATTGGGGTGAAATTGAGAATCCCAAATACCTACACCATGGAACTTATTATTTGTCAAATTGTATGTCACTTTCCATTTTCCTACCATCTCCACTCAAATGGTTCAATTTCCATCAAAATTTTATCATTGAAATTAATCTACATAAATTATTATTCCAAATTATCTCCTACCAAACATAGTATTTTATTTATTTTGTTTCCATACATATATACATCTCTCAATAACTCTTTCATCATCAAACAACAAGTCAAATAGCAACTATATATATAACCAAGTCCAACACCTTCAAGAAAAAGTCAAGAAAATCTCCTAACACAAAGTAGTTAGCTAAATATACATACAATATTTAGAAATGGTGAGAAAGAAAAAAATATAAAAGCGGAAGTGAATGAGTAGAAGGAAAATAAAGTGATTTTTGTTTGATGTGGATGCTTTGTTTTTTTTTTCATCCGGTGTTTGGTGCCTGCATTGGAGCCTCAACTAATCTGAATCACACTTTGCAGGGCCTATTCTGGGGGTAGCGCTCCCAACAGAATATTCTTCATATTCAGGGCTCAAACTTGAAACCTCTAGTTAAGGGTGGATCAGTCCCGTCATTACACCACAAATTGTTGGATGCCATGTTGTTTGAGCATATATTGTGGTTGATGCAAAATGATTGTTCTTCTTTGTTTCAACTTATAATGTCAAAGAGATCATTGACTTCTATGCCCAAGATAGTTAAAACTTATGTTGATTGAATTCGTTAAAAATGTCAGAGATGCATGTCAGATTCTTCAAAAGTAATACGTATAATTTTAACGAATTCAACACATTATCAAATTATCCTCTTGTAACAAGAGTTCAAAAATAGAGATACTTGAATTTATAGGCAAAGTTGGTTCTTTTGGAAAACAATGTATACTAATTGGCAAGTAATATTATTTGTGTTTAATATAATATTTTTTGGTTTCTTATTTGGTGTCTGTTAGCCACATTAAGTCAGATCAAATCCAGATTGGCACATTGTAGGGCTCATTTCCCGGTGACGTGCTCCCAACGGGATTCTTTTTCCATTCTCACTAGCTTGAGCTCAAGACCTTTAGTTATAGATGAAAGAATCCCGATCATCCTCCAAAATCCATGCTGGTTTTCAAAATAAATTCATCATTAAAAAATTTTATTTTTTTGATAGTTTGGTTCATTCAAAAAATAAAAATAAAAAATTGCCTTATTACTTGGTGTCTGGTGTTCGTTTTACAGTCCGATTAATATGAATTCGCACGGAAAAGTTGTCCCACTTGTGAGGTAAAATCCTTCCAACCAAAGAGGACTCCATTTCTAGCGCTCGCTAGAGATATCTATTTAAAACTGAAAGAATACTTACCGCCTCCACCACCTTTGACGGTTAAATTAAGGGAAAATAGTACATTAGGCTGCACGTCCAAAAATACTTATAGCCGCTAGGCAATATACGCATACTATATACTAATTATACATATATTATATATCATCCGTTTCGATCAAAAAATAGTTATAACAATATAACCGCTAGTCGATATACATATATTATACATCTACCAACTACTTTTTGATGGCTAAAAATCAACAATGTTGGTGTGACAATCTTGGACTTGGACCAAAAACCCAACAAATAAGTAACCAATTTTAATTGGGGCCAATATAATATAAAGTTGGATGTCCACTTATTTTTGTTTTTGGGCTCTTTGCCTTGACATTAATTAGTTTTGAACTTGTACGTATATAATTTATTACTTTCTGTATTTAGATCTGTAATTGGCACCATATTGTTAAATATTTAGTTAGGACAAACAACATAAATTATGAGAGTTTGGAGTTTAATCGCAGAAAATCCCAATATTTTGCATAATTGCTGCAAATCTCAATTTTGGGCCTGTTGAGATATATAATACATTCAACAAAACATTTTTTTCCTTTGTAAAGATACATAATTAGCTCTGGATATCTTTTTTTCGATTTTGAGTCTGTCTAGATACATAATTAGCTCCTGATACATTCCGCGAAGATACATAATTAGTTGGAATGTTTGTAATTACTTTGTAAAGGTGAAAATTTGTGTAAATACGATAAGTTAAGATGTATGTTTATGTTATTTTTCCAATTTGTTTGCTCTTTGGATAAGGCTTCTTAATTTAAAGAGATTTTCTTTTGTTTCCCATATGAAAATACATTTTTTGGGCCTAACTAATTCAAATTTAGATCGAAAAATTTTACTTTGGGAGATAATAAATCACTCCCCTTCGAAAGATAACTTCTTTCCGAGATTCAAATTCAAAATTTCTTTAAAATAGAGTATACCTATCATTTCGATCACGGATATTTTTTTATGGTGATAAAGTTATATTTATCTATCGTTTGGTTATTGATATTAACTAAAATTGACATAAAATTTTTATCACAAAGTCTCGAGATTATTTATCATACCTCGGATTGAAAATGGGATTATACATCTTAAGATAATCTTGTTTTGAACCAAACGACCCCTTAATGTTTACACATGTTATCGGTTATGTTCTTCCATAATATAAATAATCATTACCAAACATTTGTGCAAAAATGTCATTGGAGTCGAATAAGTTGTCATTAATCATATCCTAATTATTTATTGGACATAAAATATTTGTGATTGGTGTTTATTATAGATCACTACCAAACGTTTATTTGGTTAGCCCTATAGTTTATTTGAGTTATTTTTATTTGATGAGTTTTGAATTATAAGGTTGTTTGATAGATTATTAATTGCCAAGAAAGGACAAAACAAAAATTATTTAATTAATTTGGGAACAAGTCTTCCTTAAATAATTTATATCCATTGTTTTATTCAATTTTAGTTGGTAAGTTAAGATATCTATGTCCTAACAACTCACAACTAGAAGTTGTTTTATTCAATATATATATATATATATATATATATATAGTATAATTTTCTGTATATGAAATATAATATATTTTCGACGAAGAATGTTCAACAGACTGCTCTTTACTATATCTAGCTACGTCATCATCAGTAGTACATGTCCTCTCATCTTCAGCTCGTAATCTGAACCGATAAAAGTCTTGCGAGAGCATTCTTTTATTTCTATTCAGCGATTCAATCTATGATTTCTTATTCATGAACATATAAGAACCATAAATATTCCCCCTAGTTAATAGATCATGGGCAGGAATAAGAACAATGCTCGTTCATTAATTTGGTGTTTGATGTCTGCTTTAATTCAAATTTGTGTTGTGTAAGACCTATTAGAGAAGAAAAGCGCTATCTACTGAGAATCTTTTTTATTTTTAATATTAAATTCGATATTTAATTAAGGACGAAGAGATTCTATCCATCCTACTATAACACTTAAGGATACTGCCACATATATAATACATAAATAAAGAGCAAGCAAGCAAGAAAATCACTAATTTAAAATTAATAAACACCCTATATATATATATATATACACACACACTCACACAAAACAAATGAAAATGAAAACATGTTATCCTATTTCATGTTGTCCATCAAGAAAACTTGAGAAAACTGCTCTCACAAGTGAAACCATGTTAGTTTTTTTTGTTTCCCACCCGGGATTCGGTATGTGCTTTGCGGTCTGATTTATTTGAATTCTCGTCCAAAGCTCCATTTGGGAGGTAAAGTCCTTCCTACCATAGGTGATTTTATATTCAACGTTCGAACTTGAAATCTTTAATTAAGGATAGAGGAATGCTTACTACTCCATCACGACTTTCGCTATGCAAGTGCAAGCATGTTATCAGAAAAACATATACTCCTTCCATTTCATTTTATGTATCATCATTTGATCGAACACAAAGTTTATGAAATAATGACTTTGTAAGGTTTACAAAATCGTCTCTCTTAAAGTTACTTTAATATTTACTTTTTAATTGTCTTTTCTTATTAACTGGAAGTCAGTAAGGATAAAATGAGGATGATGTCATTAAATAGTTCCCAAATAAGAAAAGATGACATTCTTTCTGAGACAGCTAAAAAGAAAATGACGGCACATAAAATGGGACGGATGAAGTAGTATATATTTCAAATGAAAGAAAGTCTTGGAGCAACAGTAACTAAAGTAAAATTGCCCTTCCATATAGATCGTTGTGAGGTAATCTAATTTCTTCACTTCAATAGAGTGCGACTTATATCACGAATTCGAGTTGTATGAGCAATCAATAATACTTACGTCAAGATAAACTGTCTACATCACATTTCTTGAAATGTGGTCATTTTCCAAATCCTGTTAACACAAGAAACTTATGGGCACCAAATTACCCCATATATATTTCTAATATTTGAAAGACAAGTACTGAAAACTTGTCATGTGTCCCATTTTTCTAAAGGTCAATTTAGCTGTGAAAAAAAAAAAACATTGTTTTCAGCAATTGACCAGTGGTGGATCAAATTCCCAAAAAAGTATAGTAGCAAAATCTAGAAACTCAGCTCAAACATTAATGTAAGACATGTTATTAATACAACCTCAGTATGGTAAAAAACTTATTGTCATTGTATAATGTTTCACTTATAATGTTTCACTTTATATAGTTACTTATTCTGTCTCAATTTATATATTCTGTCTCAATTTATATAAAATTGTTTGTTTTTTGAAATTTAAATTATATAAACTTTCATTAATGTTTGAGTAAAACATTTAGAATTACTGAAAAACAATGAAATTTTCTACGACACACT
>NW_025856381.1:0-4863 GCF_002878395.1 Capsicum annuum | reverse complement strand
AGTGTGTCGTAGCAACTTTGGTCATAGTTTGAGGTGATATTAAATGTTTATCTCGTGATATCTTTCATCATATTGACATAAGAAGAATTGCAACTTCTAATATTTTTCGTATAATTTTTTTTAATACCTACTCTTTAATTATATATTGATTTGATATATCTAATTCGATTTAGCTTTCAAAACTAGTCAAACTGATTCTCAAGAAGTAAAAAAAGGGCAGTATAAATTGAGACAGAGGGTACTATCCTTGAAAGCAATGCAAGAGGGGAAAAAAAAAAGCTTAGCATCCATGATCTCCTTACACTAATGTCAAATAATTTTCTTTCCAGTTAATTATATAGTATAATCTACAATAAAAAAAAAATATTGAGAAGAAACATACATATAATATAGGAAGCCACACAACTATATATTAGGTGAGTTAATTATGGGAATATTGCATTCTCAAACCATTTCTTTAAGAACATTGAGTAGAAGATCATCACTATTTTCATAATTCCATAGAGTTACAAAACTAAGAAAGAACAAAACAAGAAGAAGAAAAAAATACAAAAAATCCCACAAAAAAAAAATGGAGAAAATCCAACAATCACTAAATTCATCACTATGACAAACATGGTACATTAACAATTTTAACCTTTATAGGGTTCAAGAATCCCCCTTCAATGTCAACATTTCGCGCAACTTCAGCTTATCGAAGATATAGTGATCGAACACCATGATGCACACAGATTACAAAAGTCAATGTACTGCTTACTTCTCGTAGATATAGTGATCGAACATCATGATGCACACTTATTACATAAGTAGTCAACACAACTACTTCTCGAAGATGAAGTGATTGAACGCCATGATGCACACAGATTACAGAAGTCAATTTACCACTTACTTCTCATAGATATAGAGATTGAACATCATGATGCACACATATTATATAAGTAGTCAACACAACTACTTCTCGAAGATGAAGTGACCGAACGCCATGATGCACACAGATTACAGAAGTCAAATGTACCACTTACTTCTCGTAGATATAGTGATCGAACATCATAATGCCCACTTACTACATACATAAGACAACAAAACTACTTCTCGAAGATTAAGTGATCGAACGCCATGATGCACAAAGATTACATAACTCTAACCTTCAAGAATATGTACCTTTTAGCTAAGTTGCTCGGACTCTCCAGAAACGTTTTCGCACCCCGTGTCGGATCGTCCAAAATTACACTACTTTTGAAGGATCTGACACGCACCCGATGACATTTTTGAAGAGTCTGAACAGCATAGCCTTTTAGACTCCAAATGGTAATTGTCCATTAGGCATATTCAAAGGAAGATTAAAGAAGGGAAATCCAGATGAAGGGTCATGAAATTGGCTATTATTATTGTTACCACCACCACCATTATTAGTACCATTATTATTATTGCCACTTGAAACTTGGGATACTTGTTGATTTTGAAGTCCTTCATCTTCCTCTAATGGCAATCTCTCATAAGCAACATTTGTAAATGATGAAGCTATAACAATTACTTGTCCTGAAGCAATTAATTCCCCTACCACACTTCCTCCAACAACTTGCCCTTGTCCGCCAGCCAGGAAAATCGTCAGACTCGTCGCACCTGTTGAAAACATAATTAAGTAAAGAAATAAAAAAAAATTGCATTGAAAACTGTCGATGATTTTGAATAGATAGTTCATAGTATTATCTTGTGGCTGTCTTGTTTTTTGTATTAACGAGCAGTCTGTTATCCCTTTTATGTTTTGTGTTTGTTATTCTGTTATCTATTCTGAGTCAGGGGTCTATCGAAAACAGTCTCTCTACTTCATCTGAGGTAGTGGTATGATCTGCCTATACGTTACCCTCCCCTGACCCCACTACATGAAATTACACTGGATATGTATAGACAAAATGATTACATGGTTAATGCATTGCACCTAATGAGGCTGTTGAAGTCATAATTAAGTAAATAAAATGGTTATTTTTTCTAGGATTTTCAATTTTTTGTATGAGAGACGATCATAAGATTAGCTAATAACAGCATGTTGAAGATATAATTAAGTAAATAAAATTGTGAATTTTAAGTAATCAAGAATCCTAATAAAGGGATTCAGAGAAAAAGTATAATAATGTTGTCACATGGTGTAATTTTCTTATGTCAAAGGGATTCGAAAACAGGAAGAAATATTTACCCTATAAGTACCATATAATTTTTCGACCAAAGAAATTCAATTGAACCCCCTTCATTGAACTTAGGTTCATCGTCAACTTACGATGTTATAGAAGGATTCAAATAATTAATATAAGAATGTTGTCACATCTACGATTCAAACATGTGACCCTATGCAACTTCCCTTATGTCAAAGGGGATTCAAAAATATACATATATATACGCTTTTTGGAAAAATATAGAGAAAAGAGTCAAATATATCTAAACTTTAGAGAAATTTGTTGTAACACACCTCAACATTGCAGGGGGTCCTATGACCACCTCGACTATTTATTACCGTATTTTTGTGGCACATATTTATCCAGCTGGACCACTTCAAACCCTTATGCGCCAGTGCGCGTGTATTCATGCAGTGTTCCAGCTGAAAAAATATACGCCACAGAAATACGGTAGTAAATAGTCGAGGGGGGTTATAGGACCCCCGCAAGTTGAGGCATGTTATAGCAAATTTCGCCAAAGTTCAGGTATATTTCAAACATTTTTCTCAAAAAAGTAATAATATCCTAATACTACGGTATAATTTTCTGACGAAGGGGATCCAACTGAACCTCCTTCATTTAACTTAGTTCCATCATAAACTTACCCTATTATACTACAATACAATTTTTCAACGGAGAGGATTCAACTGAACCTCCTTCGTTGAGCTTAGCTTACGCCATTGAGTTATAATTTCTATAACGAATTAAGTTTTTAGATGAGATGTTCACACAGTCTCGTACCTAGTGGAGAAGGTGGAGCAAGAATGAGCCAGAAATATACATATAATATCCTATTACTACGGTATAATTTTCTGACGAAGGGGGTACCTGAACCTCCTTCATTTGACTTAGTTCCATCATAAACTTACCCTATTACTACAATACAATTTTTCGACAGAGAGGATTCAGTTGAACCTCCTTCGTTGAACTTAGCTTACGCTACTGAGTTATAATTTCAGGAGCGAATTAAGTTTTTAGATGACATGGTCACACAGTCTCGTACCTACTGGAGCAGGTGGAACAAGAATGAGCCAGAAATATACATATATACTTTTCTTGAAAAAGAAAATAGTATCCTATTACTACGGTATAATTTTCTGACGGAGGGGGATTCAACTGAACTTCCTTCATTTGACTTAGTTCCATCATAAATTTACCCTATTACTACAATATAATTTTTCGACTGAGAGGATTCAATTGAATCCCCTTCGTTGATCTTACCTTACACCATTGAGTTATAATTTATGTAACGAATTAAGTTTTTAGATGAGATGGTCACACAGTCTCGTACTTAGTTGAGCAGGTGGAGCAGGAATGAACCAGAACTATACATATATACTTTTTTTGAAAAAGAAAAATAATATCCAATTACTACGGTCTAATTTTCTGACCAAGGGGTCCAACCGAACCTCCTTCATTTGACTTGGTTCCATCATAAACTTACCCTATTACAGTATTACTACAACACAATTTTTCAACCTCCTTCATTTGATTTAGTTCCATCATAAACTTACCCTATTACAGTATTACTACAACACAATTTTTCAACCTCCTTCATTTGACTTAGTTCCATCATAAACTTACCCTATTACAGTATTTTTCAACAGAAAGGATTCAACTGAACCTCCTTCGTTGAACTTAGCTTACGCTACTGAGTTATTTCTCTAACGAATTAAACTTTTAGATAAGATGGTCACACAGTCTCGTACCTGGTGGCGCGGGTGGAGGCAAGAATGAGCCAGAAAGGGAAAGAATCTCAAATCTTCCATGCAATGTTACTACAGAACCAGCAGCAGCAGGTTGTCTTATGGTAACATTTGTTACTGTTCCACTACCACTTAGTATACAAATTCCTCTTTGTCTTCTCCTAGCATAAGTTGATATACACTCAAATACATCACAACCATTTCCAATCTCTAATATATGTGCTCTCAATGTGTTTGCACTTTCTCTAGTGATTATTACTGGTGGTTTTGGCTTGTTTTTCGACCCCGGTGGCCGGCCTCTTGGTCTCCGGCCAACGATATCACCTGTTATAGAAGACATAATTAAGCAAATAAAAATCCTATAAGATCTTGTTCGAAATTTTATATGAAATGACAGTCAGATAATTCAATAGGATATTAGAACAGACAGAAAGTCTTGAATTCAAAAATCACCACCACCACCTATCAGTTTGGCCCCCCTGAGTGAGGGGGGGTGTGCTGATACAAAATATAATTAAGCAAATAAAAGTAAACCCTCTCAAATCATTTAAATTTTCATATGACTTTTGTCACATAATTTAACACTTTTTTAGATAAGTAAAAAGGTCTTTGATTCAAGTCTCACCGCGAGGCACCACCTATTATTTTTCAATAAAAAAATAAAAGGACCTCTATGTATGTGTGCTCTCTCTATTTATTTTTTTGAACATTTAGATGAAATGACTAGTGAGATAGTTCTAACATGATATCAGAACAAACAGAAGTTCTTAGATTCAAGTCTCACCGGTCACCACCACCTATTATCAACAAAGAAAAGAATCATTCAGCACGCTTAGGAAGGCGTGCTGATTGAAATAAATAAAAGTATATTCTCTCTAACCTTGATTCTGGTGACCGTTATCCTCGTGATGATGGTCATCAGAAAATTGGTTGTCAACTTCATCATC
>NW_025856380.1:0-2499 GCF_002878395.1 Capsicum annuum | reverse complement strand
AATTTCCTCTAACATTGTAATGATATATTTGTGCCTACAAACTGAGATCCATGAATTAAAGGTCTCATATATGTTATTTTCAACAACATTGTACTTACAATCTTCTTTAAAGAATACTCTAACCCATGACTTTCTACAATAATGCAGAAAATTACCAATAACATCCTTACCTTGTCTATCAGGTTGGCTCATGTAATCAAGTTTCTCTTTGAACTTCACTTCAAAATTTGCTTTTGAGCATAGCTAGAACTGTTTTCTCTTCTCTTCTTTCCTCCACTCTTGACTTCAATTGGATCAGATATGTCTAGCATATCTTCTAGCTTTAGTATTTGATAACAACTCAAAAATAGTAGTATGAAAATCTTACATTACAAAAAAAAAGTTAAAGTACTTGACCAAAAAAATAAAATTTATCAAATAATTGACAGTTAAGAAAAAATATTTGCATATTATTTTTTGTATATCAGTTATCGCAGTAAAACCTATTTCAGTACCCAACTACAAATCCTCTTTCAAATAGTTGATAAAAAAAATTTCAACTATGCTTAATTTTCTTGTCCACAACAATCCAAGCTATAGAAAATGTCTGATTGTTTATGTTCCTCTCAATTGTTAGAAGAAGTTCACCCTTGCCCTTTAAGAAATATCCATCAAATCCTATAATTTTTCTACATCCTTCCATCCATCCTTTCTTCAATGCATCAAGACACACATAAAAATACATAAATAAATTTTTATTTAGGACAGTTTCTCTATCCATTCTTAGTCAAACAGAACTATCATGATTGATTTTTTTTTATCATCTCAACTTAATCATATAATCTTACAAACTTCAAGTTCCAGTCCTTCAAGGACTCTTAGAATCTTTAACCTTGCCTTATAACATATTGTTCTACCTGCATATAATTTTAATTTCTTTCTGCATAATTTTATATTTGTCAAATCTTCAAAGATGGTTGCTTACTTATTTCATATCTAAATTTGTTAGCAACAAATTTAATCGTACATATTTTGTTCTTATTTGATGTTGTGCATTTATGCACTGTATTATAGTTCTTAATCATGAAATTACTAAAATCTTTATCAAGTGCACCATAACACAGTATTGCATTTTGGCTTGAATTTACACTTAGCCCTCTTTCTATGAACTTCTTTAGGTTTTAAAATAATCTGTCATGTATTTAGCTATTGAGCCTCAAAATTTATATTTTTATGTGATCACAGCATCAAAAAGAAAGTCTGAATTTTTTACGAAAGTTGATTTGAAATATTTGATCTTAGGTGCATTTCCTTCTGGAAAATTATTGTTTGGATATGACTCTACTGCATATCTTCGTAAAGCTTTTTTAAATTTTTTAGGACCATTAAAAATCATACCAAGTTTAAAAATAACAACACCACGATCGTCATCAAATTTGATTTAACTATTTTTTTGGGGTAAATCAACACCCACAACAACATTCTCATCTACCAAATCAATGTTATCAACACTGTGACTAAACTATCAATGCACTCTTCACCAACTCCTAATCTATCCACATATCTGTCTTTTTTATTTCTGTCAATGTCTTGAAAATCTTTATCAATACTAACTTCACCTACTGATATTTTTCTTTTGATTTTTATTTTTTTCTTGATTTTTTTTTTTGCTTCTACTTTCAGTCCTAAAGGCTCTCAACTCTTCATCAATGTCTGAACCATACTCATCAGGGGTTTCACCATTTGATTCTAGGAAGATCTAATTCATTATCATTCAGATCTTGATTAAGACCCTTATCTTCATTAACATCACTGTCAATATCATCTTCATTAGAAGTTTCATTACACTCTGGTCCTTCTAAAAGAGGAGCAGGACTTGACATAACCTCCAGATCTTCATCAATGTCTTGAAGAATATGCACATCAAGCTCATCATCATCTTTTAAGTCATTCACAAAGTCTAATAGCTGACTATAAAAAGTAATTTGAACTGACTCACCACCATCAACATATTGGCAGTAAAACTCCTTAACTTTTGAATATCCAAGATCTTTGATGTAGGAAAGAAATTCAACAAGACTATAGTAGTCTATGTCAATAGCAACAACAAAGATATTTATTTCACCTTTATAACTAAGGTTAGGATTAACTACAATAGTCCCCTCCCCTCATGATGAAAACAGGTTAAAATATAATTGTGCATTATATTTCCTTAACAGTCCCCCAAGATTCTCAACAAAGAATATCTAAAATGTCCTTGAACTTAAAAGTACTAAAATAATCCTGTCTTTATTAGTGAAATTAAAAAAATATATATTCTAAATCAGTGAAATCCTCAAAAGATTGATAAAAAATTTTAACTTTATCACCAAAATTTTAAAAAAGACCCTAAATATGCAAATTCAACATAAACATTTCAAACAACAAGGAGAATACATAAACTTACATGCTGTTTCGATGGTGATTTTTTATGATATGGTTATTAAGAGAATCATGTTTGTTTTAATTGTGTCTTAAAAT
>NW_025856379.1:0-2048 GCF_002878395.1 Capsicum annuum | reverse complement strand
TTCCTCACAAAAAGAACAAAAAAAATGAGGGAGAGAAGAGAGAATTGTGCGAGAGAGAAAAAATCGAGAGAGAAACAGTATCGTGAACAGTGTTGTGAACAGTACCGTGAATAGTGTTGTGAACAGTACGTGAACAGTGTCAGTTTTTGGTTCGATTGGATTTACGGAGCTTCAATTTTGGGTCTCAAATTTTTCAATACAGAGTTGGAGTTCGTCTTTGTTGAGGTCCTATTAGGAATTCTATAGTCCAGGCTTTCTTGATTTTATTATCAGCGAAATCGATTCTTCAAAGGTCCATCTCTCAACTCTACTTTTTTTATTATATCGAAGTTGGTTAATATCGTAATTTTGTGATGCGGTTTTGAATATTTTGAGCAAAATATTAATTGTTGTTGTGGATATGAATGATTGGTATGCTTAAATATTTGAATCTTCGTTGGGGTATGTGTTGTTGGTTTCGGATTTTGAAAAGTGATTTGATAGTCGAACTGATTTAATAATGTGGTTAAAAATGGATTTGGGGGATGAAATTGAGAAATTGATAAAAAAGTTGAATTTAGATTAGCTTTTGTTTATTGTTGTTTTGTTTAATTCGTAATGGGCATGAATATTGTTGGAATGTGATAAAATTATGATATGTTGAAATGGATAGGCGAATGTTGGTTCGGGTAGGCAAAAATTTAGGAATAAGTTTTCTTGTTGATTGTTTGAATGTGGAATTTGAGTTGAACAGTTTGGTTTTAGTTCTTGCATTTGTAAATGTATTCATTTAATCGGGGAATGCCCCACGATCACTTGTATTTATTCGCCGGGGAATGCCCCGAAGTATTTTGTATTTGGAGGACGTCCATGATGAAGGCCCGAGGCATCGGGTAGCATGGGAGCGTAGTATAAAATTAGTGTAGGGTAGAATAGGATTTACATTTCGCATTCTTTTTCTATTTTGGACTGTATAATTGGATTGGACATTGTTTTTGGATTCGTTTGCTTGATTGATCGTTTTATTTATGTTTGGTGTGGTTTATACATTCATAGTGTCCAAATTAACCGATATACTCCACTAAACGACTGTGGTCGAACCACGGGATTGAGGGGTGCCTAACACCTTCCCCTTGGTCAACAGAATTTCTTAACCGAAATCTCTGTTCACAGATCAGTTTTATAGAGTCAAAACCGTTTTGAAAAAGGATATCCACGGGTGACTTGGCACACCTGATTTATGCCAAGTGGCGACTCTAAGTTTTGAAACTAATGAATCATTTTTTGAAATAATTTTCATCTTTTGTCACTTTAATAATAAAATCCTTTCAAAACTTAAAAATCAATTCTTTTTGGGAGTGAAAAAAGCGGTGTGACAGAGAGATCTTGATGTAAAAATACAATGAACAAAACCCCTCTATTTATAGGAAAAATTTACTCCTAATCTGAGTAAAAGACGGATGTTTTAAATCCTAAGATATCAAAGTAGATCTTGATAGACATTCACTATAATGTAAATACACTTATAACAAAATTTTATTACTTTTTTTTTGGGCTACTATTTTTCTAGATTGAAAAACTTACAAAATACTATTACTGGATTTTGTTGATAGATTCTTGAAAAAAATGAAAGTGAGAATTTTTAGGATTGATGTCAGAAGGTTGGATATCAAAATTTTCCAATTATTGTTGATAAGATTAGCACTTGTTCCCCCACCAAACTACTTGAAATCCAAAAGATAAGATTAGTTTGTGCAGGACACAAAAACCACCACATAATCAGATTTCCTAATTGGTCCCAAAGCCAAAACTAGCTAATAAACCTACCAAACTTATCTTGACTCTTAAAAACATATAAACAAAAATTGATCTATTTTCATTTAATAATATCTACTTATATATATATATATTCTGATCTCAATTTATGTGATGTTTGAGTTGACGTGTAATTCAAGAAATAAAGAGAAATTTTTGAAATTTATGATCTAAAACAAGTCATAAATATCTGTGTGACTATAAATCATCTCATTTAATAAAATAGATATTTAATCTGTCTAAATATTTTTAAA
>NW_025856378.1:0-1561 GCF_002878395.1 Capsicum annuum | reverse complement strand
AATGTATACATGTGTATATGTTTTATAAATTAGTATATAACTCTATATACATTGTAGTATATACATATATTGTAGTATATGTTTTACTTAAACTAGTACATATATATTGAATGGTACGTATATATCTTCTATAAACGTGTATATTTAATGTATACATATGTTTATGTTTTATAAATTAGTATATAACTATATATATTGTAGTATATATGTGTATATATCTTCTATAGGCGTATATATCTAATATATACATGTGTATATGTTTTGTAAATTAGTATATAACTATATATATATATATATATATTGTAGTATATACATAAATTGTAGTATATGTTTTACTTAAACAAGTATATATATATTGAATGGTGCGTATATTTGTGTATATATCTTCTATTTACGTGTATATTTAATGTATACATGTGTATATATTTTATAAATTAGTATATAACTCTATATATTTTAGTATACATGTGTATATATCTTCTATAGATGTATATATTTAATGTATACAGTGTATATGTTATACAAATTAGTATATAACTATAACTATATATATATATATATATATATATTGTAGTATATACATATATTGTATTATATGTTTTTATATAAAGTATTACATATATATTGAATGGTGTGTATATTTGTGTATATATCTTCTATTGACATGTATATTTAACCTATACATGTGTATATGTTTTATAAATTAGTATATAACTATATATATATATTGTACTATATACATATATTGTAGTATATGTTTTACTTAAACTAGTACATATATATTGAATGGTGCGTATATTTGTCTATATATCTTCTATTGATGTGTATATTTAACGTATACATGCGTATATGTTTTATAAATTAGTATATAACTATATATTTTAGTATACATGTGTATATATCTTCTATAGAAGTATATATTTAATGTATACATGTGTATATATTATATATATTAGTATATAACTATATATATATTGTAGTATATACATATATTGCAGTAAATGCTTATACATGTGTGTATGATTTATAAATTAGTATATAACTATATATATTGTAGTATATATATGTATATATCTTCTATGGACGTATATATTTATTGTATACATGTGTATATGTTATATAAATTAGTATATAACTGTACATATTTTGTATTATATACATATATTGTAGTATATGCTTTACTTAAACTAGTACATATATATTGAATGGTGCGTATATTTGTGTATATATCTTCTATAGACGTGTATATTTAACGTATACATGTGTATATGTTTTATAAATTAGTATATAACTCTATAATATATATATATATATATATATATATATATACACACACACACACACCCATATATATATACTCATATATATTGTAGTACATATATTTTGAAGTATATGTTTTATTTAAAATAGTACGTATAGCCGTATATATTGAATGATGCATATATATGTGTAATTGTGTATATGTGTATATATTTTTAAAATTCTAATGTAGTATATACTATATATATAGTGTGTATATATTGTTTAACGAATTTAAAATGTATATAGGTGGGTATATATT
>NW_025856377.1:0-1764 GCF_002878395.1 Capsicum annuum | reverse complement strand
GACACCACTAAATTAAAGTTATCGTCGAACTCATACTTCACTTGAAAAAGAAGTTCGATATTTCACGTAAATTACACTTTCACACTAACATTTCATTTAAATTTTAAATGTCGAAAATATGGTTCAATCAAATATTACAATTGAGTATGTCATTTTCGATATAAATCTTGAGACTATAAACCTAGCTAGCTACACTGTTAGAAACTATGAATAGTGGTCCTTCCTAAAATTAGGAAGAGCCAGTATCTAGTCTTCTTGGTTAAGTCTAACTTGAATCAATTACATTTTTAACTTTTTTTGACAAATCTTTTATCAAGATAGACTATTAATTCACGTAAATATGTTGTTCCTGTCTTGGATTTTAATGTCGTAAAATTAGAAGTAGGACTTTTAACTTTCGTCAAGTGTCTCCTCTAACCTCATTTATATTACATGTTGAATTATTTGACGGTTTTAGAAAAAGCAAGAGCCATTATAAGGAAGAAAGTGAGAAGGAGAAGAAATATGAGAAAGGGGAGGGAGAAATACTAATTTAGGAGAACAAGGATTAATGGGTCATTCAAGGGATATTTTTATTTTTCAGGATTTTATTTTTAAATAAAAATTTTACATAAATAAATTTTTTTAAAAAAAAATTAAATAGGGTGACTGGCTTTTGTGATAGTTGAGTAATTTTTCGAGTAATAATCAAAGTTAAGTGACTTCTTGATATAACAATTCATAATTGAGTTATTAACTCTTCTATTTATTAGGATGATATTTATAATAACTATCATAAAAAAGATGAAACTTTTTTAGCGCATACCAATAGATTATAAGGGGGATAAAATATGTCATTTGCAATATAAAATCTATACTCTCTTCATTTTAAATTGTTGACTCTTGTTGATTTGACACAAAAATTTATTTAAGATTTATCAAATTTGCCATATTAATTATGTCTTGAAAATATAAATGTGAAATTTTACACTTTGTTTAGTCATTTAAAAATAAGAGTGGTATAAAAATATAATAAAATTCTCTTAATTTCATAAAAGGAACAATTAAATCGAAACAAATATTTTTAAAAAGAGGGTCAATTATTTGAAAATAGAGGGGTATAAATTTTGGGGATAAGCGTGCAACTTATGTTCCCAAAATTAGTATTTATAAATAATATTTAGGTTTAGAATTA
Organism: Capsicum annuum; assembly: GCF_002878395.1. Taxonomy (NCBI): domain Eukaryota; kingdom Viridiplantae; phylum Streptophyta; class Magnoliopsida; order Solanales; family Solanaceae; genus Capsicum; species Capsicum annuum. The sequence continues at coordinate 590 of NW_025856377.1, read as the reverse complement.
TTGGTTGATTTACTATTTTAACCCATTTAATTATTGTCGTTTTTGTTAGGATACTACAGTATTTACGTTCGTCTATTGCATTTAATTATTGTCCAGTTAATTCAGCTAAAACTTTCATAATGATTAGATCATGTTTGCATAGGATTAAAAAATTAGCTTTTTAGCTTAAATACTTAAAAATTGAAAAATATGTGCTTATAAAATAAGAATAAGTATTTGAATAGAAGTGTTCAAATTGAAAAAAAAAAGTTGGTTGATATGTTGGTAAACAAGTGTTGTTAAGCATTTTTTTGTTGTTAAAATGACTTAAATGTCATTAAAGCTATTAACACTATAAATAAATTGAATTATATGATTTTTAATTCAAATATTCTAAAAATAATATATATTTAATTGCACTTTCAACGTAAATGATTATGTAAAGTAATTTATAAATATAAGTTATTGTTTTATTTTTACATGTTAAAAGATAAAAATTTTAGAACATTTTTATATAAATATAAAGTTATATTGTAATATTATAAGCTTTTGACAGTCTGCTAGTCAAACAGAAAACAACAAGACTCAGGGCTCATTTGTTTGCACTTAAT
>NW_025856376.1:0-3362 GCF_002878395.1 Capsicum annuum | reverse complement strand
TACAAAGATCAAGAACAGTAATTAGCAATATGCCCCAAGTTGAAGTTAGGTCCTATTAGTCATAAGGAGCAGCAAAAAACTCTACATTATCTTAATTCACTTGCTAATGAACAAGTTACAAACAATCTCGCATTCTAAGCTTACCGGTGCTTGGGAGTCGTCAGACGACAAGTTGAAACCACTTTCTGGTAACTAGCTAGGCCAGCTTTCAAAGACGTGATCAACTTTGTAAACAAAATGATCAGTTCTTTTTGAATCGTAAATTTATCGTGACATGCATCTATATATTAACAAACATAAATAATTTGATTTCGGAGGTTATTAACCTCTGTTTCTTTTAAATATGTATTTTTCAATTTAGTTGCTTCGTTAATTGCAGTATGTCAGAATGAACAATTGTTTTTAGTAGGTTTGGGAGAAATACAACCTTTCTCTACTACAATTTTTTTACGCCAATCCGCACGAGAAGAAAAAGACAAACTTATTCACATAATTGGTGCTTGTAATACCAAACCATGTTAATTTTATGGTTAACTAATAATTGACGTGATTGTACATATCAACTAATAATTAATAATCGTGGATGAACGAATAAAACTTATAATATAAAAGAAAAATGTCATGTATCTTTGCTCGTTCGATGAACACCGAACGTCAGAACCTTCAGGCATAGCTCGAATATTACATTTGAAAATTCAGAAATGTTATAGTAATAATTTGATATTTTACTTTTTATTATTACTCTTCAATGTGTACTCAAATTAATAAAGTGATAAAATAAAATATCATACGTACTAATGATGTAATGTTTTCTTTTTAATACTTTTGTAGAACGTCATAATTCAACTTAAGAAAAACATATATTGTCTAATTATGAATTATGGTCATTAAGGATTCGATTAGCGCTAACGACACAAAGAATAGAGGCGAAAGCGGGTTCCACTCAAATCTTTTAAAAAAAAAAAGAAAAAACATAAATTTATAGGCTCTCCAAGTAATTTTAATTTATTTTCCTAAAAAGGTGAAACAAAATATCGGAATTTCTAATATAAAAGCTCTTTGTGCTGAGATAAAAAATCACAACTACTACTTCTTGGTTTCACAAATATTCAGTAGTGTTAACTTAGTCATGGCAAGATTGAGCAAGGGTCGAAGAAAGGTCGAAATAGTGAAAATGAAAAATGAGAGTAACATGCAATTTACTTTCTCTAAGCATCGTGCTGGCCTCTTCAAAAAGGCTAGTGAACTTTGTACGCTATGTGGTGATGAAATTGCCATTGTGGTATTTTCTCCAGGCAAGGCCAACAAAGTTTACTCCTTTGGCCACCCTTCAGTGTAGTTGCTGGTGAATATGTTCCTGGGAGGGACCTCCCTCCACCAAATGATGATGATCGCCACAACCACCTAATCAGGGCTCATCGAAACACTGGTCAACGTGGGCTCAATAAGGAGGTCATAGACATGCAGGAGTCTCTCCAGAAGGAGAAAGCTGTAGGGAAATCCCTACTTGAATCTGGGAGGGGAGCCTACGATCGTGTGTGCGAATCTCCGATTATCAAAGGACTTAGCCTCTCCCAACTTGAACAATTGAAGGAGGCATTGGAATCTCAAAAGCGAAAAGTTGAATTCGAGGCAGAACTTCAACAAATGGGGAGTGATGCTCCACTGCCATTTCTCACCTTTGGAAGTGCCTTGTCTCCTACTAGTGGTGATGGGGAAAGTTCTTCACATAAACCCAATGTTGGTGCACCGTTTCCTAATTAGTGCTGGTGGATCTACTTCTTTTACAGTTCCCTACTAGTTCAACTGTCGTTCCTAAGTCGCGCATTATGGAAGACGCATGAGAAATAAGCGCATCTAGATTTATCGTGTCATTTGAGTTATCCTCAGTGTGTCATTTTTAATTTGAGTCAGTCCTATGATGTTCATCATCTATCTTATGGTTCATTCGAACCATACGAGTTTAGTTATGTGTTATGTTGTCAGTCCATTGTCATGTTGATTTTATCGTTTGAATGGTGTCGGTGTTTGTCGTTCGAGTCATGTTATCAGTCCATAGTTGTGTTGTTTTTGTCGTTTGAATGGTGTTAGTGTGTGTCATTTGAGTCATCTTATGATGTTCTATCATCAGTTGTGGTTTATTCGAACCCAGTAACTTTAGTTATATATATATGTTATGTTATTAGTTCATTGATATGTTGATTTTATACTTGAATGGTGTTGCTCTCTTCTTTAACAACGTATATCTAGAAATTACAAAATCTTAAAAGGAAAATTGATGTACGACCATTTGTGTATTATCATATGTCGTGCTAGGTATACGGTGGCTGTTGGCTACCACTACAACAAAAGAGATATTTAGTAGAAATATATTTTTCCACAAAAATATTTAACGGCATTTAAGTTAAGGTCATTGTATGTCGTTAGCGTCTTTAATGGCAGTTATATCGAGTGCCGACAAATGCTTATGCTATTGGCACCAAAAGTAATTACTTTCAACAACTTTTTATTTATCGGTAAATTACTGGTAAAGCTAACAGTAAATAGGACCTATTTTATTGGCTACCACTACAACAAAAGAGATATTTAGTGGAAATAAATATTACCGCAAAAATATTTAACGACATTTAGGTTAAGGTCATTGCATGTCGTTAAAGTGTTTAGTGGTAGTTATATCAAGTGCCGATAAATGCTTATATTATTGGCGCCAAAAATAATTACTTTCAACTACTTTTTATTTAGCGGCAAATTACTGGTAAAGCTATCGGTAAATAGGACCTATTTTAGTGGTCCTATTAAGGAAATATTATTAATAAGTATATCTTAATACTAACCATGATAAAGAGTATTAGTTTGGTGTATACATTAAAAAAAATTGACTTGACCATTGCAATATTCTACAGGAATTCCGAAAATCTATTGTAAAAATGGAAAATAGTAGAGTACAGTTAGCACTATGATTAGTGTATGGGCTCGTTTGGTATAAGAGATTAGAGATAATTAATATTGGGTTTAATTTTAGGATTAATTTATCCCATATTTGATTGAGATAAAATGCATGAAATAACTTATCCCGTAGTTGTAGTGTTATTAATCCCACCTTAAGGATGGAATACCTAATCTTGGATAGTTAATTTCATGATAACTTGGAAGCCTCAACAGGGATAGGTTAAATTCAACACCGATGGAAGTTATTTTGACCACAATGGAAAAGCCGGCATAGGAGGACTAGCACGGGATTGTGTTGGAAGTTTTCTTTTTGCTTTTGCTCTACCGATACAGTGCAGGGATCACAATGACGCCGAAGCCATGGCAGCACATTTTGCAGTAAAGTGGCTAAAAGCCAGAGGGTACAAGTCTTG
>NW_025856375.1:0-2964 GCF_002878395.1 Capsicum annuum | reverse complement strand
GTTCAAGTTATGTATATATATATATATATTCTAGACTTTGATGATGTATATATAAACTTGGTATCATAGCCTAAGGTTCAACAGTGTCCTAGGGAGTCTGAAAAGTCGCATCTAGTAGAGTCTTGAACAAGAGTGTGTTGCGTGCCACATTCATGTACGGGAGGCTATGGGATGTTTAGAAGAGTTTCCGTTCGTTCATGATCCAGATCATGCTATAGCAAGATTTTCCAAGAGAGTTATGTAGACTCTTGTAATGATGTACTTATGTCAGATTTACCTTACTCTTAAGGTAACAGAAGTAGTGAAGACAAAGTCTTTTAGATAGAACTTTCTCTGACGGTCCCCACAGATAGTTTTGGGACAGTGTTCTCTAAAGTGAGCAGAGAATGCCTTATGGGGTTAGCTGTTTATATGGTGAATGAATAGGCTTGAAATTATATATGTAAGAATCTAAGTGTGGAAGTTGGAAATTATATGTGTTGATTGATAGAGATATAGCTGCAATTCTCATAGTGTGGAGAAGTATAAGTTTAAGAGATGTGATATTTGAAGGCTAGAATGAGAATAGTATGTTTATTAAAGATTTGTGGATATCCATGTTATGTTTTAGAAGCTGAGCTTGAATCTTTGAAGAATGTAAGTTTGTGGACTCCAAACTAAGTATTAAGATGTGAGTGTGGTATTAGTAGCCTATGAAGAAATCAAAGTAGATAATGTGTTTAGTGAGACAAGTAGATGTTGAAAAGAGTGTATGTATATGATGATGATTGTAGAGACTAAGGAAAGATAAGAGTTGTATTCCAAGATGTAGCATTGGTATTGAATTTATGTTTTCAGGTGTAGTCTTTCTTGATGAATTAAGTTATTATTTTGTGCACCGCTGTGCCTCAGACTCTAGAGTACATTTGTTGTAGTTTATTTCAGGGTTTAGCCAAGTGTTCAAAAGTGTCTGACGATGACTTAAAGCTGAGAGGATGATGATAGAGAAAGTGACAAGTTAGGACCTCAGAATCTGGTAGTGGTGCCAGTAGGTATGGAAAAGTAGTAAAGGGAGACAGTTCCAGACCCATTCTTATTTCAGTGAAATATGCCTAGAGGGACCTTAGGTCCTAAGGGGGAGATACCCCATAATGTTATAATAATTGCATGTCCATGCTCTTTCTATGATGTTAACCTCATCGTTCGTTGCATTTCTAGTTATGCTTTCTAGAATTTGGTATATTAGGTATATTCTTATTTAATATGCACGTTCAATAGAAAGGAACTCAAATTGTGGGCATGTTTGAACATGGATTGAAGAGATTGGTTGGGTTATGATTCTGTGCATTTGAGATGCATATGTGTTGTGAAAATTTACCCATGAGTGGGTTGTTGAATGTTTTATGTGATAGATGTGCATGACTAGTGAACGTACGCAGAGTATTGGTTGCTTCAGTCGTGTGGTTATGTTTTGGAATGTGTTGCTGTCTTGAATAAACCAGTCGATCAGTGTTCTTGATCTGGCCTTCACATTCTAGGATGAATGTTTCCAAAGGGGAGATGATGTAATACCCTGGAAAATTTTTCGTCAAAATTTTGTGCGTAAATGTATTGGATCCTATCTTCGAGAATGATTTATAATTTTTTTGTGTGTTATTTCTTGGATTTCGACCCAACATTTTGTAGAGCATCGAATAAGATTTCCAATGATATATGGATCACCCAAAACAGACACTCGAGCGATGAGTTACGACCATTCCAATTGAACTGTGATCAGTAAAATGTGCAGGAAAAAAAAATACTGCAGCCAGGCGATTTTTTTGGTCAAATTCAAACGATCATAATTACTTGTACATAATGAACTGTGTGAGATGCTATATATCAACGGAAATCCCTGAGAGTATTCTTTCCAATAAAATTGGTTTCATCCAATTTGGACATCAGAGTAAAAAGTTATGGCCAATTTACTTCAGCCTATCGGATAGATCACTGAAGGATAGATTTGGGTTTTATTTGTTTCTTAGGGGCATTTTGGTCTTTCACCTCTCTTTTAAACCTCTATAAATACCCCATTCAGCTGAGAAATTGTATTATTTTCCTCTCATTTCTCTTATATGTGTGTGTATATATATATATATATATATATATCAAGTTAGGGTTAGGGTTTTGAATTGGGGGAAATTAATTGGAGGCTTTGATTCAAGAATTCCTTTCGTCAATCTCTTCCGACCACGAAATCTAAGGTATGCAAGTGTTTATCTATGGACTCCTTTCATCCATAGAGTCCACAAATCCCTTTTTTAAAGTTCAAGTTATGTATATATATATATATATATTTTCTAGACTTTGATGATGTGTGTATATATATATATATATATATATGTTGATTGATATTTGATGATTGAGATATATATGAGGATTATGTATGTTACTTGATATATATATATATATATGATGATTATGCATGTTGTTGATATATATATGTGTGTGGTGATGGTGTATGTTGGTTGATACATGCATGTGATGATTATGTGTGTTGGATGAGATATATGGGGTAGCGGAAAACATGATAATTTGACAAATTCACCAATGCCTAAAAGTGCATGTAAGGTGTTTGTGAAATTGTCTAAGAGGCTATAAATTTACGTTCTTAGGATATAATAAGTTCTAAATGACTAGACTACTTTCTATGTATACATTCAACATGAACTCCATGTTATTGTCTAAAATTAGGGATGTTATGTGGAAGGCTTATGATATGGTTGTAAGTGAGGACGAGGGATTTAGTCAGTGGGATTAAGATGAATGATGGTATTGTAGCACATGTAATTGTTCATACTGCCCTATGCCTAAATGGTGCATGCAAGGTAATTGTAGAAATGCCTAGTTGAAGAAGAATGGATCGTATGACCCCTTGTGATCAAAGTGATGAGTTCATACCATACTTGCATGCTACGTGTTTACTATGATGCTTGAGGGAAATGG
>NW_025856374.1:0-2995 GCF_002878395.1 Capsicum annuum | reverse complement strand
TACATTTTCATATCCCCACCAGTCGAGAGGCTATTACCTTTTAAAGCTCTGCCAGTCGAGAGGCTTTTACATTCTCATAGCCCCGCCAGTCGAGAGGCTTTTACATTTTCATAGTCCCGCTAGTCGAGAGGCTATTACCTTTCAAAGCCCCACCAGTCGAGAGGCTTTTACATTTTTATAGCCCCGCCAGTCGAGAGGCTATTACCTTTTAAGGCCCCGCCAGTCGAGAGGCTTTTACATTCTCATAGCCCCACCAGTCGAGAGGCTTTTACATTTTCATAGCCCTGCCAGTCGAGAGGCTATTACCTTTCAAAACCCCTCCAGTCGAGAGGCTTTTACATTTTCATAGCCCCGCCAGTCGAGAGGCTATTACCTTTCAAAGCCCCGTCACTCTAGAGGCTTTTACATTTTCATAGTCCCGCCAGTCGAGAGGCTATTACCTTCCAGTTGTTTCACCAATCGAGAGGCCATTACCTCATCGGTTGATGACCTTAGTCTTCATAAACAATTGAGGACGACCATCACACAGTCTCCGTAGACAATCAAAGATGACAATTAACATCCGTCTCCATAGACAATTAGAGATGTCATCAAGTCTTTGTAGACAATTGAAGACATCATCATTCATCACAGTCTCTATAAATAATCGGAGACAACAATCAACATCCGTCTCCATAGAAAATTAGAGATGTCATGCATCAAGTCTTTGTAAACAATCGAATACATCATTATTTATCACAGTCTTCGTAAACAATCGGAGACAACAATCAACACCAGCCTCCATAGATAATTGGAGGTCTCATGCATCAAATTTTCATATACAATCGAAGATATCATCATTTAACATCAGCCTCCATAGACAATTGAAGATGTCATGCATTAAATCTTTGTAGACAATCCAAGACATCTTTCATTCATCAACATCAGTCTTCCAAAATAATCAAAGATACCCGTCATTTATCCTCAAGTTCCCGTAGACAATCGGAGACATCATACATCTTTTCAACAAAGTGTACAATTCAGAACAACAATACTTTTATTTTCAAATTCCATATATCACACACTGGGACAAATTTTGAGAACAATCTCAAAATTTCCCCATTTGCTCATTCAAACTACATTGACTTGATTCTCATGACATTCGAGATATATAGGAAGCTCTGTGTAAGTTCGGTTGTCATAACCATAATTATTCTTTCTCCCCTGCAAGTACACAATCTTACATCCCCAACATTCCACAGTCGATACTGGAGAAATTTGAAAAGAGCATTGGGAATAGATGAACACTTCCATTTTCAAATAGTCCTCTCAATAATCATTCTACATGATCACCCGCTCCCAACAATAACGCAAGAAATAAATTGCCTATTCTTTTGAACTACACCCGACCTGATCCTCATTAACTTGAGGTATGTAGGCAACTCTAAATTAGAGTTTGGTCGAATTTTTTTGTAACTAAAAAAAATTATTTTTTGTCGAGCAAAATTGGCTACACGTCAACGTTTTTATTTGAATACTTCTACATCGTCCTCAAACGAAAAGAGGCAACTGTTGACACCCAATTTTTGCTCTCCGTGCCTAAAATTAATGTCTTCAGGCTTCCTGATCGTTAAAGGGCACAAAATATAATTTTCACATCTTCTTAATAATTGTTGACAAATTACTGATAATCATCCTTACTTTAGGAATTTTATCAATTTTTTGTCGTATTTTTACTTTTCATAATTTATTAATCCTCCTTATAATAGGATTTCTGTTAATTCATTATCGTTTTTTAATATTTTACAATTATCTGCACACGTACACAACATGACATTACATTTTTATAATATTTTTCTTATTAAATTATATTTTTTTTAATATTTTCAACATTCTTTACATTTTTCATAATTACAAATCAATACCTGCATTTTGTACATTTTACGGTCCGCAAATGCTAAGTCAAAGCAATTATTTTTACACAGTATAATAATTCAATGTCTTGTCACATTTGATAACGACCACACAATAATGTCTTGTCACATCCGACAATGACTACACAACGATGTCTTGTCACATCCAACAATGACAACACATAATGTCTTGTCACATCTGACAATGACAACTCAATGACACTACCCTTTGGACAATAACCCTATCAATTGGTCAAAAGGATGAACATCCTTTGATCAATATCCTAAGGACTAAAGGATGTGCTATTATAAAAAGAAGGAACACCCCTTTATCCATTGGATAATAGGAAGTGCCCAATTTTATTATAAATAGGCAAGGGTGGAAGACAATTTTATTTATCTTTTCTCTCTACACACACATTTTCATACACCCACACATATTTTTTCTCTCTCTCAAATACATACACAAAAAACACAAGAAAAAATCTTTCCTCATTTTTCATTTTCTCTTCCAAAAATACACAAATACATATGCACATTTTTTTATCACACACACATTATGTTCTTCTTTCTCTCCTCTCTCAAGAATAAACAAATACACATAAATTTTACCTCCTTTTTCTCTTTCTCAAACACACAAAAAATATACATATACACATAAAAATAAATTAAATATTTGCTCCCTATTTTAGTGAAATTCCACCATTTTTACTAGGGATTATGTTGGTTACATTTTATACATACATACATATATATATACATACATATATACATACATATATATATATATACATACATATATATATACTTCGTAAGTGTTGTTGCTATTCATATTTTCTTACTGTTCATGGCCGAAATTTTGTGTCCCAGTGACTTTCTTTCCTTTATCCATTTCCATCAATCTTCATTATGTTTGTAAGGGTTTCGTTGGTTGATATTTTATGTGAATTTATTTTCGTATTTCTTTGTTTATGGATGCTTAATGATGGTTATTGTCACTTCTCAGTGAATGTTCACATTTTTCAACTATGTTTGAACTATTTCTATTTTATTCCATTACTTTGCTATACAATTAGAAATTTTACTCTATTTTTTGTTATTTT
>NW_025856373.1:0-1950 GCF_002878395.1 Capsicum annuum | reverse complement strand
GTATACAAGTGTATCTGTTCTATAAATTAGTATGTAACTATATATATATACATATTGTTGTATATATATATATATGTATATTGTAGTATATATTTTATTTAAAACAGTACATATATATTGAATGGTGCGTATATATATTTATATATCTTCTAAAGTAGTATATATTTAACGTATACATGTGTATATGTTTTACAAATTAGTATGTAAGTGTATATATATATATATATATAAACATATATATATATATTGTAGTATATTCTTTATTTAAAGTAGTACATATATATTGAATGGTGCGTATATATGTGTATATATCTTCTATAGATGTATATCTTTAACGTATACACGTGTATATGTTTTATAAATTAGTATTTAACTATATATATACATATTGTTGTATATATGTATATATGTATATTGTAGTATATATTTTATTTAAAGTAGTACATATATATTGAATGGTGCGTATATATGTGTATATATCTTCTATAGGCGTATATATTTAACGTATAAATGTGTATATGTTTTATAAATTAGTATATATATATATATATATATATATATATTGTAGTGTATATTTATATATTATACTATTATAGTATATGTTTTATTTAAAGTAGAACGTATAGTCATATATAATTATATATTGAATTGTACGTATATATGTGTAATTGTTTATATATTTTTTAAAAAATATATATTGATATTGGAGTTTATATAGTGTATATTGGAGTGTATATAGTGTATATTGGATTTTTTATTTTTTTTAAATGGGTTTAACCGGTTTTTAACTGGGTTTTGATGGATTTAACTGGATTGGATTAAGTGGGCAGGGTTAGGATTGATTTTAATTTTTTTACTATCTAGCCCGGCCCGGCCCGGCCCGTTTAGCATCAAAACCGGCCCTCAACCCGGTTAAAGAGAAGGTCCGATTCCGGATTGGCCTGGCCCGGCCCGTTTGACACTCCTAATTTGATGTATGAGTAGTACATAAATAAAGCGGCACAACCAAGGAATCTCTCTTCTTCTTCCTTTCATCTTTTTTTTTCTTCCTACCTTTTGTATTTTACATGTTGTGAATTAGTTATATATCTTTGGTCCCTGCAGTCTAATGTCTTAATTTATTTTTATTTTCAATAAATTGCAAATATCATGTAGTTCTTTATCTCTTTGAATTTTAAATTTTCATTCTACTTTTATTATTGTAATTAATGATGATATAGATTAGTAAATTTTTTCATGGATCTTCAGTGTGTTGCAGATGGTCATGAGTACTATTTTCCTTGAAGAACAGTAGATAATTTTTAAATTTATCTCAATAGCTCACACAAGTTGCATGAAAAGCTTGAACATATTTAAAGTTGCACGATAATTTCTAAACCCATCTTTTTGGTTAGCAGTCACATTTATTCTCTATTTTTTATTACAAGATAGAAAATTAATCACCTTCTTTCATAGGAATTAATTGTTAACACGTTGAAGCTTGGCGCTAAGAACATTTAAGGTCGCCGACGAATGAAGTGGACCATGGTAGTATGTGCCCAAAAAAACTAAAGGTTATATTTTTTCATCCTTTGCTAAAGGTTATATTTTTTCATCTCTTTTCATTTTTTCTTTGCTAAAGGTTATATTTTTTCATCTCTTTTCATTTTTTCTTTGTTTAAACAAAACTTTGTCTGAGTAAGCTTCATATGTATCAAGATACATTCAAGTGCGAAGTCAATTGTATAAATATTAAATAATAATAATAATAATAATAAATTTTCAAATCTTTGAATGAATATGTAAAGACAAAGACACCAATGGAAGAAAACAAAATATAAAATTATTTACGTAAAATTGTTAGAATTGTAAGTTTTTATGAATCTATTTCATAAGTTAGTTATCCGCCTATATCCGCACCCCCTACAATGGTATCAGAGCCCAGTTATTTAAAAAGTACAGCAGTGAGAT
>NW_025856372.1:0-3513 GCF_002878395.1 Capsicum annuum | reverse complement strand
TGTACAATTTATGTAGACTCTTATATGATGTAATAAGTAGTATTACAATATATAAAATTGTCACGATTCGAATCAAGATCTAGTCGTGACGGATATCTCAAGTCCACCGTGGACGAGAGACCATCCCCTGAACTTAACCCAAACACCACATACTGTCCAATAATAGTTGAACTCCAAACATATATCAAGATAGCATGAAATAAACTCAAAAAATAAAAGATATGTCTGTAATCAATAATCGGTAATCAACCCTGAAACTGTTAGGGTTTTTGCCCTGATTTTCTTACCAAATTTAAGTTTTACTTTTTCTTAGAAGGAAAATAAAAGTTACCATAATTACTTTTATTTTTCTAAAAGGAAAATATAAAACTTTTCCATATTTGGCAAACCTCTTTCTTGGAGGAAAGGTTTTGGGCATCTATAAATACAAGACCCTCCTTCTCATACCATAACACAATAGCATCCACAATGTAGTCTTTTCAAAGTTTCGTTTAGGGGGAGATTTTCTCTCTCATTAGTTTTATGCTTTTTAATATTATTTTTAATATTAGGTTTTATATGTAGGCCAATTGGCCAAATCATATAACAAAATTATGTTTTTAGTATTGTTTTTCGTTGTCATCTTATTTATCGTCTCATAGTTTGCAACTAATAGCCTCCGCATGACGCCCTCTCGATTTCGAACCCAACAAGTGGTATCAGAGCATACGGTTCAATGGTCCAATGGTGTGGTGAGACGAGATTAAATAGGTTCAAAGCAGTTTCAAAATCAAGCTGCAACAATTTGAATGATAATGAAGATATTTGTCCAACTACATGTGGAGAATAAGTTTCAACCATATTTTCAACATTCCTGTTGCTGCATCTTTAAAAATAAAAATAAAATATTAATTTTTAATCAATTTTTAACCATGATATTTAAACTTTATTTTTAACCATGGCAAGCAACAATTATGAAGATTATATCAAAAACGAAGAAGGAGAATCAAGTGAAGAAAATCAAGCCAAAAAGGGGAGATTTGTTAGGGTTTTTGCCCTGATTTTCTTACCAAATTTAAGTTTTACTTTTTCTTGGAAGGAAAATAAAAGTTACCATAATTACTTTTATTTTTCTAAAAGGAAAATATAAAACTTTTTCATATTTGGCAAACCTCTTTCTTGGAGGAAAGGTTTTGGGCATCTATAAATACAAGACCCCTTTCTCATACCATAACACAATAGCATCCACAATGCATTCTTTTAAGAGTTTCGTTTAGGGATATTTTCTCTCTCATTAGTTTTATGATATGTAGGCCAATTGGCCAAATCATATAATAAAATTATGTTTTTAGTATTGTTTTCCGTTGTCATCTTATTTATCATCTCATAGTTTGCAACTAATAGCTTCCGCATGACACCCTCTTGATTTCGAACCCAACAGAAACAACAAACGAACACCGCCCAAGTCTATAATAATCCAACAAAACCTCTACATAAAGAAAATCAAAATCATTCTTGGTCGGGATATGTCCCCGACTCTGACAATGATAGTGATAAGGTTAATGATAATAAAACTCTCAATTCTAGTCTGTGAAAGGAATTGATGAAATGTCTAAGTCTTTCAGAGAATGAAAGCTCACCACTTCACCACAAGGAACTGACGAACTGAGCCGATTCACCTAACTCTGCGCAGGAAAGGTAGCAGTATCTCTGGTGTCTGCATCGCGTGAGAATACTGCGTTCGAAGATGGTTAGTGGGTGAACACTAGCATGCAACTCAGGGATAGAGGACAAAATAAAGTCAAGTCAAACCATATAAAATACCATATGAACCACATCATAATATATGTATAAATAATATGTCTGAATAAGGAACAAGGTTTCGCATAAAGTAAAATATTATCCTGGACTATGTAGCTCAACCATCACAATAGGCAACCATGGGCTATATGGGTTCAGTTTCCCCTGCTGAAATCCAGTGCGTGTTAGCCATACGAGTCAGAGAAAATTTGAGGGAAAGCTAAATCCATCAAGGAAACTAGCAATCCCAAAATATATATATCAAATGTGACATGTGCACATAGGTCATCAAGACCAAACCTCATGTCGACAAATACGAGTTTCCAGTATAAGCACACCTTCATGGCTTCGCTACATAACCCCCATTAAGCCCAATTTAAAGCAAGTTTCACATAACCCATTTATTAATTAATGAACCACCCGTTAAGGCACACCGTAGGTATCGTTATACCCAAACACTTGCATGTTTATCTCTATTCCATAGCAATCACATTAAAACTCAGGGAAACGTCTCACCCCCTTTGTTCATTAATATCAAAATCTTGGGAAATGCCTCGCCCCCTTTGTTCATTAATATAAAAATCTTGAAAAATGCCTCGCCCCTTTTGTTCATTGATATGATAGCCAACAAGGCCTTTAAAATTCAAGTTCATTGATTTACCAATTATGCAATGCAATAACATAGGTGAACAAGTCAAACCAAGTGATAATTTTTACAATTCAAAATCATTTACACAAGTAGGTGACGAAACACCGTTATTCAAATCCAATTTCAATTTGTAAAACATCAATTGAGGAAAAACCATGACCCCTTAGTTTATTCACCATTTTCATGCACCCCACAAGTTTCAAACCATTTATAAAGCATAAGCAATGTACAATAAATCATGAAAAAATAATTCAAGGAGCAACCATGTCACCTTCAACCTTGTTGGAAACCCATATTCAAAACATTCAATTGAACCATGTAATAAATTCATGCCTTTCACAAAATAATAATTAGAAAAGAGTAACTTACTTGAAATATCAAGTTTTACGGGAAGAATTCAACCCTTGAGTCTTTGGATGACCTACTTCTTAGAAACATTAAGTATCTTTCTAGAGAGAATTGGAGAGAGTTTTTACAGTGTTTAATTATGTTATGAATGAGAAATAACCCCTTTGAGTGCTTTATGAACGTGTATTTTTAATTGAGTCAGAAAAAAATTGTCTAAAGTTCCCTTAAATTAAAAGATGAAATAGTCGTCAATGACTATGGGTCACTATACGACTCGTAGGGATCCGTTATGACTCATCACTTTGAGTCGTCGCCAAGACAACTTCTAGGGCACACGCACACTGTTGAACCACAAATCACCTAATACAACTCATAATGGGACATTATGACTCATAGGGTCTAGTCGTAGTCAACACAGCAACCATTTGAGTATATACTGGACATCCTACGATTTGTACACCACGATCCGTAAAGAGTCCTCATGACTCGTAGTGAGCCACTAGTACTCAGAGCAGAAGACTTAGCTAAACACACTGGTTAGGCTATGATTTGGGTCCAACGACTCATCAAGACTCCCTATGACTCGTAAGGTAAGTCGTAGTCAAGAGAGTGAGGGTAAAATTTTAAAAATTTTCAAGGACCAAAAACCTGCGGTGTTACAAAAATATTATTAACTCTCCATTTTATTTTATTTATTTAATTATTAGAATTTTAATTATTTTTTTGCGATTCTCCAT
>NW_025856371.1:0-1040 GCF_002878395.1 Capsicum annuum | reverse complement strand
GATTTTGAAATTAATTTAAAAACTTTCAATTATGGTTTTGTTCCTTTTGGGCATCGAATAGAAGTTGAGTTCAACTTCCTTAATAGTTTGAGTTTATTTCGGAGAAGGAAACAATAATCAAAGAGGGACTCTTCAAATAGAAATTAAAATCACAAGTTAGCGTCTTCCCTTTTTTTTCTTTATTTGGATGAATTCAAAGGATGATCAACTTCAAGAGTCAATAAAAGCGGATTGGTTTAAGGTTCGATAAGTTTTACTATTTATACAAATTACTTGTGAATACTCCAAACATATTAATAAGTTCTTAATTACTTCTTTTTTTTTATTTTTCTCTGAATCTATATTTTGCAACTATATATGTGCATTGTTGTTTTGATTTTACATAGTGAACTTGTTTGTCAGAACTAATTAAAAATTGCCAATTGTGATTGTTTGTATTTATTCAATTTTCAATTTTTCAATTATTGAATCTATCACTTTCAAATATAGCAAATTAAGTTTAACTTTAATTTCAAAATAAATATTGAAATCAAGAAATTATTTATATTAAAGTCTATAGCGAGAAGTGCGGGACATGTATTCTGATTGAGGGATGAATCAAATATTCAAAATTTAACTATTATTTAACAACTTAGAGCTCGTTTGGTATGTGGATGAGATAGATGAGCATATCTTATGAGATATCCCATAAAATTAGTTATTGATAAACTTTAAAATCAATTACAATTTGAGTTTCAATTACTTTCCATCAAACTATTTATATAATCTTGTTGAAAACTTTATTTAGAAAAAAGTGAAGCATTGTATTAAATACTATAACAGGTGAAGGGTCATAATTTTTTTTTATTTCCTTATATAATCAATTGTTATGAAATAAAGATATTGAATATTATTTTATATTTTTTGGTGCCCCCGATTTCATATAGAAAAAATAGCCAC
Organism: Capsicum annuum; assembly: GCF_002878395.1. NCBI lineage: Eukaryota > Viridiplantae > Streptophyta > Magnoliopsida > Solanales > Solanaceae > Capsicum > Capsicum annuum. The sequence goes on along the minus strand of NW_025856371.1, from coordinate 101 downwards.
TTGATTATTTCATAATATTTAAGATTCTGCAATCAAAATATTATATATACATTTAAGCCATTTATAAATAAAAAATAAATTTTCGCCTCTCATGCAATCTT
>NW_025856370.1:0-3433 GCF_002878395.1 Capsicum annuum | reverse complement strand
AATAATATAACATAAACATATACACATATGTATTTTACCACCAGAATTTTCAAATGGTTGATGAATCATTACTTTTGCATTTGTCATATAGTACCTCCTTCCCTTGTTGGCACAAGCTTTGTGAGACACATCAATTTTAATCATATTTGTATTAAGATTTCTTTTATATTTAAAATCTTCTCTTGTTTTTTAAATCAAATCTTTATAGAATCATTGATTATACATAAATACATATGAAGCCACATTTGGTTACCAAATACATCACAATGATAGATGGTGCCCGTTCCATATAAATAAAAATTAAGGTAAAAAGGTCAACCAGAAATATGAAGTGAAAGAAGGAAGACAAGAAGTTGTCATTGTTCATCGACATTCACATCCACCTTCGCATGCTAGTTTGATCTTCAAATCAGTTAGTTCTTATCACTTTTTGTGCTAAAGAAAAATGAAAATTGTTTATCGAATTATGTGAAAGTGTCGATTGAATAATTTTAAAGTCATTTTTATTAGAAAATAGGCTCGACCAAAATGACTGACAATTATTATTTCTAATTGAGGTATCATAAAAGCACCTTTCATATAAATAAAGTTAAGATAAAAAGGTCAACCAGAAGTAGTAAGTGAAAGGAGATAGGAAAAGGTAGTTGTAAATTGTTGGAACTTTAAAGCTTCATAACTTTGTGCCAGAATGTCCGATTGAGAGTTTTTTCTATTTCGCTTATTTAAGCACTCCATGACCGCCCCTCTCATTAAGGGTGTTTTTGTAACACCCTGTATTCAAGTACATGTATTGGTCTTATTTATATGAAATTAATTTTTTTATTTTATTTATACCGAAATTTGCTCGTCGATGGTTCCATGAGAAGATTATTGAATAAGCTTTCCAACGATATAAAGATTTCCAAAAATAGATAGGTTTCAGATATAATCGAGCACGTTCGAAACTATAAAATGGTGGCTGGGATATTTGGGAATAGTAAATGTGCAGGAAAATTTCCTGCACACAAACTACTGAGGCTAGCCGAATTTTTGGATCAACTTTGAACGATCATAACTCCCTTAATGTAATGAACTGGGAGAGCTGCAACCTATGAAAAGAAAGATCTTTGAGTCTTCTTTTCAATGCAATTGGTTTCATCCAAATCCAACGTCTGAGTAAGGAGTTATACTCATTTTACTTCAGCCTATCAAAATTAATTTTTAGGGTCAACTTCAAACGACCATAACTCCTTGTACAGGACGAACTGGGTGGCCTACTTTATATGAAATGAAAGCCCTTTGAATTATCCTTCTAACGATACCAATTTCACCCAAATCTGATATCAGTACAAAAAGTTATGGTCGATCTACTTTAGCTTATCAAAATAGTCTACCAAAGGACAAATTTGACATTATTTTAATTTTAAAGGCATTTTGGTCATTTCCTATTATATTATGGACGGGAATTTGTGTATATATACATGTATATGAGTTCAAAAACTCATTTTCATCATCAATCATTTAGAAAGAACAAACCCTAGCCAAATTTGACCTTTAAATTACTTTTGATTCAACCGTAGAAATTACAAAGTAATCCGATAACTGCGTTTGTCATCTCGAGAACTTCGAACGACACCTATTATTTGTGCAAATAGGATTGCATAATCAAGAGGTGAATTATAAAGTATGAATATTATTTGTCTTTGTTCTTTTCCATATGTATATGTGTGATAAAGGATTATATGTATTGGTTGTTATTGAAAGATGATGAAAATAGGGTTATGGACTATTTTGCATGGTTTAGTTGTATTGAATTGTGGAAGGTGGATATGATAATTAAGTTATGGAAGGTAGATATGACAATTGAGTTATGGAAGGTGGATATGGTGATATACTATTGAATTGATGATTATTTATGTCTATGGCTCAATTTGGTTTAATGGATCGGTTGGAAGGATAAAAGAATCCAAACTTGATATTGGAGGATGTTGTATGAATATGCATGCCATGTGAATGTAATTGGAGTATAAGAGGGTTAAGGTGACAGCCTTTATGGTGTATTTAAGGCTTACTACTTACCACTAGTTTGGTGAATTCAAATAATTGAATTGTGATGTTTGGTCGCTAATACTAGATTGCTATATATGTTCATTATAGATAAGTAATTCGAAAAGACGGGAAGTCCATTTGGGACTAGTATTGAAGGTTGACAGTCAGGTATGTAAAACATACTCTATACTATATCTTTGGCATGAAAGTGAACAATTGTTCTATTAAGAAAGTTTCCAAAGTTATTCAGTAACATGTGATCCATAATGGTTTTGTATGATGTCCTACGTTACCAATGAACTTGTTTCCACCCTACAAGATGTCAAAACATTCCAATACTTACTTGTTTTCCAAATCTTACATGTTTATTGCACTAAAATGTCAGAAGGTATTCGATTACTCAAACAAGATCCATGTGCTATTAATGACTCCAAAATGTTTCATTGATATACCAATGAGTTCCTACTTCATTGTTATGGCATTGATGACTTCAAGATATTTCATTGATGTGCCAATAAGTTCTTACTTCTTTTTTATTGCATTGATGGTCTATCTATATGTCTCTTATTGATGTATCATTGTTTCAAAGTATCAAAGATGCGGTGGTAACCAAAATAACAATCTCAAAGATTAATTGAACTAAGTGATGGAAGTTCTCTCTTATTGGGTGGTATCCCAGGGGCATAAGCTTATCATGGGTCGATCCTTATTTATGTGTTTATGGGTGGTATCCCAAGGGCATAAGCCTATCATGGGTCGATCCCAGTTGATATATACTGGAGGCAGCCTAATGGTCATAGTACAATACAGTAATGATTACAAAGATGATAAGAACGAAGGTAAAGTGATTGAATAAATACAATGTACAGGTTGTCATAAGTTCTAGTAAGTGTGGTCCACTCCTATTACGATTTATTCACTTGTTTCTGATTTCTATTGAGCTTCTAGATCATATGTGATTATCTACAGCTTTACATACTCAGTACATATTTCATACTGACGTCCCCACGGGGGACCTGCATTTCATGCTGCAGGCACAAGTACCTCAGCTCATATACCACACAAGTAGGAGCCAGGATATCCAATTGCTTTTGGTGAGCTCCAGTTTGCTTCGGGGCTTTCCGTGTCATATCCAGTCACTTTTGGTATTGTATAGAAGTTAGTTATATGGCGGGGTGTTTCCCGACCTTAGTTAAACTCTGTGTATTGTCGAGAGGCTTTGTAGACCTAATGTACAGTCAAGGTGGTGTTTTGTTAATAGACGTGATGACTCCAACGATCAAGTATTGTATATACATATATACATGTACTCGAGCTTAGACAAGTGATTATTTCCTTTTATATGCGACACGATGCTATCCGAATTTCGGTTTGTCATAGAGGTATGCATGAGAAGTATAAGGTT
>NW_025856369.1:0-1931 GCF_002878395.1 Capsicum annuum | reverse complement strand
TTTATGAATGGCGAATCTATCAGAACTTGCGTACTTCACTGCTCTCAACCACCACTTGCAGCTCAAATTAGCACATTTGAAGCAAAAAACACCACTCGAATTAATCACCTTCTTTAATCTAAAATCTTTTGTCAAGAAAGAAATAAACAAAGTGGTAGATAGTTCATTCTTGTTCTTGAATGACATTCCAATAATAAAGCCAATCTCGTCGTCTTGAAGATTTTCAGACTGTGTTGATTGAGAAGAACTGCACATCGTAATGGTCGCATCAATGAGCGTAGGTGTTTGATCATCATCAGGACTATTCATGTCTAGATCATCCAACCTATCATCAAAGATGTCTTATTGTTGTTCTTATTTTACGTTCTTGTTCTCATTCTCTCTCATCTTTTGAACCACATACACCCTTAACACCGGCCTAGATAAATCACTAAGATAAGTACGCAACCGAACGTAATCGGTTATCTTGAAAGGCAGTACCCTCTCATTTTCAAAGAAGCTGTGCATGTAGCTGATGACGGGTTCTTCCGATTGACAATTCATTCCACAATAACTGATGATTAAGTTCATAAAATCATCATACGAAATATCACTTTGGAGTGTTATAGCTATCGTTTTTAGCATTTCACCCTTGTTCCAATGTCATACATATCGATTGCTCTTCTCGATCCATTGACCATGACAATCCACCCCCTATTGTTATTGATCCCTCCATTAGTAGTACCTAAATAAAGTCATTTGTTAAAAAAAGTTAATCGTGATTTCATAGTGCCGTAAATGAATCCCAACAGATGTGTAATCATTCGCAACAGATTACTTAACTGTTGGGATTCATATTACGCCCCTGAAGCTGATTTCAACAGACGATTCATCTGTTGTAACAGGTGAAACATATGTTGCAACATACTATATATCTGTTGAGATTGATGTTACAGTATTGACACATCTTTGAAGCTGATTCCAACAGATGAGTGACATGTTCCAACAGATAATTAATCTGTTGCAACAGATGACTTACCTGTAGCAACAAACTATGATCTGTTGGAATCGAGGTTAGGTTCTATTGCAACAGGTTACTAATATATTACAACAGATATTTACCATTTGTTGGAATCGAGTTCAGGTTCTGTTGCAACAGGTTAATAATCTGTTGCAACAGATATTTATCACGTTTTACCAGATAACTAATCTGTTTAAACAGATAAATCATATGTTGCATCAGATGACCTATCTGTTCTATTCATGTTATGACCTATAGAATCATAAACATGAATCCAGCATATTAGTCTTCCGTTGAAATAGATGTCTCATCTGTCGCAACATATGATTTATCTATTTAAACAGATAGATTTTATGTTGGATTCATGATTGTGTTCTATTCATTGTTGGAAAATTAGCAAATAACAGTTACCAGATGAAAAATTCAACTAAAAATTATAATTTGACTTACCAAAGTCTCCTATGAAGTAATGTCAAAGTGAAAAGTTATGTGTGAAATAAAATTTGACCTAAGAAATTAGTCAAATATCAACAGTAGCGGTAATAACAACAACAACAATGACATTGGTCAGTAAGAAGAAGATGAAGATGATAATGAAGTAGAAGATGATGATAATGAAACAGAAAATGATGAATAAAGGAGAAGCTATAATGAAAAACAAAAATTACTAAGAGAGAGAAAACAACAATGGATGAGAAGAGAGAGACAGATGCCTTTTTTTTCCTCAGTTTTTTTATTTTATTAGGTAAATATTTGGATCAAAGTGTAAATTTAAAAACTTGTGGGCTATTCTTAAACTTACCAAACTTTCTTAATCCATAATAAAGTAATTGTCATCTCCACTCAATTATTAACACTTGTTTCACAAAGTAATTGTCACCTCCATTCAATTATTAAGACTTGTTTCACTTATACCTTATTTTAAAACTCT
>NW_025856368.1:0-2896 GCF_002878395.1 Capsicum annuum | reverse complement strand
GATATAGCAAAAGTTCTTAACATTGACTATTTAATGTACTTCAATCTTTTTTAATGAAAAATAAAATGGCTGATGGAGTTCTTTATTGATATAAGTAACTAATGGTTGAACCAATTAAATATGAAATGAAAAATATACCCTTGGGCGTCCTCCAACTCACTCTTCTATGTAATACTAGATAATGAAGGGTCTGTAAATCGGGCCCAATATTATAATTTTAAATATATTTATAGCTATTTAATAAAAAATGATCACTAATATTTTATAATAAACACAATAAGAAATATAAGTACAAATCACACTATATAATAAAATATAACTTCTTATTTTATAAAACCAAATAATAGTTTACAACTTATTTAAAATTTCATAATTAACATTAAAATATCATATACTCTAATGTTTATTTAACATCAAGTTTCTTGACTCAATGGTGTTAGTGAAGACAGAATCTAACACAAGAAACACCAAAACAAGTAAAAATACACCTAGATCTAGACACAAACTCGGCCAAGACAACTACAACAATACAATTTCGACCAAGAAACAAAAATGGACAGATTTCCTTCTTTTTGATTTTTCAATTTGCTAACACCTTTTTTTTTATTTTCAAATTTACGAGCCCAAGATTGATCTTGTGCGAACAACATCAGCCTTAGCACTGATACCAAATGATACGAGAATGACTACGGAAGGCACACGAACTACACAAAATAGCCCACAAATTGAGAGCAACCCGAGGACCCTTTTGAGTGCTAGTTTCGGCCAACAACAACAACACAAGTACCACGAGCTTACAAGGTATTTTAATACCAAAACAGTAACAATACAACAAGAACAAGATGAACACAATGAACACAAGATTCGAATTCAACGAGAACAAATGATTACAAGATACAAACACTAATTTAATTGCAAGAAAGGTAAAGATAGATAGTGAGACATAGATTATTACAAAGATTAGGAACTAAAGAGTATATTAAACTCAAAAATTAATGAATGTAACAACAACAACACACTCTTACGGTGACTACCAAGGGAATCAACTCACCTCAAGATCCACCATTTCCAAGCAAAAAATATTCTTAGCTTTTCCAATCCCTAAACTACAATGACTAATCCAAGCCATAACTAAGAACTACACTAAGGTGTTTTACTCTCAAAAGAGAGGATTTTCAATGTCTCATATTTTCATCATTAAACAACTAAAGAGAGAAGAACTAAAAGATACTATATATAGTAGTATTACATAACGGAAGACAAAATAACTCCAATGCCCTTAATGAGAAGGGGAGGCAATGGAGTGTCACTTGGATAAGAATAAATGACCAAAATACCCTTAAGGCTAAGCGACCAAAATACCCTTAAGGCTAAGTGACCAAAACGCCCCCTTAATAAAAGGAACGAAAATCATGAACCAACAAGTATGGTCCTAACCCGAGAGTCCTCAAGTCTTCAAAGCTCTAAGCAATCTTCCACACTCAGGTTTGTTTAGTGGCATACTCAAAACGACCCCTTCAAGTATGATCTTGTTCCCTCCATGCGACAAAAGCTTAATTCTTCACGTGGTGACTTTGACTGATGGCATCGAATAGTTAGGCGACCTTTTGACTTGTATAATAGGACCCTCTTAAAGTTCGGGTGTGTCTCAGCCTTTTTGTGTATAGTTCAAGGTAGAAATAGAGCATTATCTCAACTAACAATAAGTAACATATATTTTTTTAATCCCTTTAATAAAAACTTTAACTCCACCAATATTATATTAATTTGATTTGTGTTCTATTTTATTATAGATAATTTTCAAATATTAATAACCCATCTTTAGTATTTTATATTATTTTATTATGAAAATGAATATTTGATATATTTATATGGATAAGAACAATTTCTTATCCCCTTAATATAAACAGACTATTTACTTTTATTTATATAGTATATTAGGTAAAAATATCATATCTTAAGAAAATATTACACGTAAGATTTTATAAAAAAAGTTAATTTACTGAAACTTATAATTTCAATTTATCCTCTTGTATAATTTTCAAATAAAATTGAAAAATAAAATCATTAAAAGTAGTTACTTAATTCAAGAAAATGTGTTTAACCTGATGTTAAAATAAGCATTGAAGCATATTATATTTCAATTTTAATTAGGATAATTTAAATAAGTTGTAAGCTAGCTATTATTTGATTTTATAAAAATAAAAAAATAGCTTTTTTAAAATGTTATTTCTATTATCATTTTCTATTATATATATTTAAAAATATTAATTTAATTATTTTGATAAAATAACTAAATAATGATAAATACATTTAAAACTGTAATATTGGACCCGTAAGATGGACCCTTCATTATCTAGTACTATATAGAAAGGTGAGTTCAATGATGACCAAGGAAATTATTGTAATTTCCCAGCTAACATAATAACATTTTAGATATTTTGTGCACCTATAACTCTATAGAAACATCTACACAACTATGATGATCGGGAAAAATGAGTTAAAAGACCCCCTCAAGTCTTTAATTATAAAAAGAAGACAAGTGGGTCCCATAATATTATTAAGTTAAAAGAAATAAAGTCTCTCAAATAACTAGTACAGTTGTTCGACATCTGCATTAGTTGTCTCAACAACTATCAAAGTTGTCCAACAACTTTGCACAGTTGTCAAACAACTTTGATAGTTGTTACGACAACTTCTATAGTTGTTGAAATAGCCTCTTTAGTTGTTGGAGCGAAAATATTAAAAAAAAAAAAACTAAAATTTTTTTGTCCCTTTTACCTAGTTTTTAAAACTTGAAGGACCCTCACTTAATTGAGAAACTTTATCTTTTTTAATTAAAAGCCCCGTTATGATCTATATATATATATATATATATATATATATATATATATAT
>NW_025856367.1:0-1110 GCF_002878395.1 Capsicum annuum | reverse complement strand
AACCTTATGATGAATTTTGGAATACTATGAAGAATGAAAACATAGACAAACTTTTTAAGAAGAGCTGCTTTGGACACTTTCTTAAGCTTCCCGAGAACAACAATTCCTATTTCCAGATGAGCATGGTATATAGTCTTTTCAAGCGCAGGATAAATTACATGGGGGATGATTCGAAGGAGGGAAAAAAATAGAAATTTGGATCAACTACTGTGGCATACCGGTTTGTTTTGGCATGAAAGAGTTTACCATAGTGATAAGCTTGAGATGTGATCATCCAAAAGAACCTCTCATCAAGAAAACACCCCTCAAAAGGTCTAAGGCAAGAAGGACAGCCAAACTACCATTATTAAATAGAGGGAACGCATTGTCCAAGCGACCACCCACCAAAACCAACAAATACAAGGAAAAAATAGATGGATTGTTGGACATTTCTCGATGTGGGTATAGAACCAATGTATTGTTAAAACACCTTAAGGATAAAACTATATCAAAGAAGTACAAGGAGCAATTATGCTTAGTCTGGTTTGCCTATTCTATTATATTGGCAAGAGACGTCAACAAAGTCATAGAAGATGATTTGTTGAAGTTTGCTAAGGATTTTGAGAAATTCAATAATTATCCCTGGGGATATGTCAATTACAAGTTTACTGTCAAATATTTACTATCAAAGCTATCCCCAAAGACAATCATATTATATGGCTTTTCATGGGCTTTCATGGTAAATTTAATCACTATTTGTTTACTCTTCAACTAATTTATATAGAAAAATTATTATGACCTTTTTTTTCTTGCTTCCTGTTTAGAATTTTTAGGCTTGGGCATTTGAAGCCATTCCTCCCCTCCGAAAGTTGGTCAAGGATTATCCGAATGAGGTTTCTCATCTAAGAATTCTTAGATGGTTGGCTGTAAAGAGCAACATAAAAATTAAGGAGGTTGATCTCTTTAACTCTTCAAATGATGTAGTAAGTATTCTTTCAAGTAAAAAATTTGACTCAAACAAAGATATTGAAATAGATGGGTCATCTGTTGCAACAGATTGCCCGTTTACTGCAACTAGTGCAATAGATGGGTAATCGGTTGCGATAGACGATTCATATTTCTCAACAGATT
>NW_025856366.1:0-1480 GCF_002878395.1 Capsicum annuum | reverse complement strand
TGGGGAACGGATGTGATTGGACCGATTGAGCCGAAGGCATCAAATGGACATAGATTCATTTTGGTAGCCATTGATTACTTCACAAAGTGGGTGGAAGCAGTAACTTTCAAGTCAGTGACAAAGAAGGTTGTGGTAGATTTTGTTCATGCCAATATCATTTGTAGATTTGGAATTCCTAAGATGATCATTACAGACAATGATGCCAATCTCAATAGTCATTTGATGCAAGAAGTGTGTCAACAGTTTAAGATCTCACATCAAAATTCTACTCCATATCGCCCAAAGGCCAATGGTGTTGTAGAAGCCGCTAATAGGAATATAAAAAAGATACTGTAAAAAATGGTACAAGGGTCTAGACAATGGCATGAAAAGTTGCCGTTTGCATTGCTAGGTTATCGCACCACTGTTCGCACTTCAACAGGGGCAACTCTATATTTATTGGTGTATGGGACAGAAGCAGTCATCCCTACAGAAGTTGAAATTCTCTCTCTTCGAGTCATTGTAGAAGAAGAGATTGATGATGATGAATGGGTAAAAACCCGACTGAAGCATTTGAGTTTGATTGAGGAAAAAAGGCTAACGTCTGTATGTCATTGCCAGTTGTATCAGAGGAGGATGGCTCGAGCGTATAACAAAAAGGTCCGTCCCAGGAATTTTGAAGTTGGTCAATTGGTATTGAGACGTATCCTTCCTCACCAGGTTGAAGCGAAAGGCAAGTTCTCCACTAACTGGCAAGGTCCCTTCGTTGTGAAGAAAGTGTTGCCCAATGAAGCCTTATATTTGACAGATATTGAAGGCAAAATGGTAGAAATGGCTATCAATGCTGATGTGGTCAAAAGATATTATGTATGATATTTTATCCTTTGTTGATTTTATTGTATGTTTAGTACTTGCATTTTTTAAGATTGATATGGTGAAGGCATTTCATTCTTCTATCCAAACATTGTGTCATCCTTTGTTTACCCGTTTGAGCTTCATTTTATTTTTTTCTTTCATATCCCTCTGTTGGGATCAAAATAGAGTCAAAGATAAATGTCAAGAAAATAAGAATTAAAGAAAGAGTTCAAAAAAAAATCAAATCAAAACAAAGAACAAGCTTATGGAACTACGTGCGACCTGATTCTCCTCTCTCGGGAGTAAGATACGTAGGCTGCCCTATTTCGGGCTTGGTTCAACCAAATAAAGATTTAAGATTCACCCAGTCAACAAAAACTGGGGCATGAGTTAATGTGTTGTTTGAGTCTATTTCTAAAGTTGTAAGTCTCACCCCCACTTCAAGTGTCGTTTGAACCCCTTGCCATCCTTTTCTAACCTTATCCGAAAGCCAAGTTACAACCAAAGAAAGTCCTTCAGAATAATTTTTGATAATGTTAATTCTAATCATGCAATGGACATGATGATACTTTGTGAGGTACCACGTGTCTCCCTCACCATAAAAATGAGAGAGTCTTATTGGTGAAAACCTCCGTGGGCATCATAA
>NW_025856365.1:0-1713 GCF_002878395.1 Capsicum annuum | reverse complement strand
GATTGTTATTTTTATCATTTTGTGGAGGGATTATCACACGGGTGAGGATACACGGTAAGATGACATAAAATGGGTAAAAGTGAATAAAATTGAACTTTAAGAGGATGAAATCACGTGTCTACAGTTCTCATCCCGAATTCTTCTTTTTGATCCATATTATAGTAGATAATCTTAATCTTTAGACCTGAATCATCCAAATATCTACTTCGATCGGCCAACTACTATTTTCTTTGCTTTCAAGTCCGGAGTCGAAAATACAATTTTTTTGGGCAAAAATTTCAAAAGAGATAAGTGATTTTGAAAGAAATCAAAAGAGACAAAAAGCTTTTGGCCAATAGATTTGTCCCTTGCGTTGTTAATACAACTTACAAATTGCTTGCTTCCTAGTAACTTATAAGTCTCTGGTGGCCAAGCAACTTTTTTGTAAGTTGCTACTGATCAGGCATGTTACAAGTTATTGGTGGCCCAATGATTTTCTATTATTACTATTTATAAACAGCCTGAACTATATAAGCTTGTAGTTAATTACTATTAATGTAGTTGATTTTTAGTTAATTTAGTGTTAGACTTGTGATTATATTTGGGTGATTTAACTAACCACTTGAAAACCTTAATAAGTGCACACGAAAGCTTATTTAAATCGTTAAAAAATCACTTGAAATTTCTCATGTATTTTTTGTTGAATTCAAGCTTCCTCCATATCTCTTATGCAATTTAGCTGAGAACAGACGCAATAAGAGAAGAACAAAGTATTTACAGATTGTTGCAATTTCTGTGTTTTTCAGAAAATGAAAGATTCTCAGAATTACAGGATATGCTTTGGACCACTACTTATATAGTAGTGTGTACTAACTGCCTCTAACAACTCTAACAAACTACTAACTACTCTTGCCAGTTGGACATTCTACTGAATTCAACTAACTGCGCTTTAAATTACATATCTCACTAATTATATCGGCTCAACCATGATCCTCTATAAGAGTTTCAATACTCCCCCTGAAGCTGATGGGAAGAAAAATGTTCTTCACACCAAGCTTGCACATCAAATGATGCTGCTGAGTCTTACCCAGTCCTTTTGTCAATATATCTGTCAATTGATCCTTTGTTTTCACATGTTGTGTTTGTACAGTTTTATCTTTCACCCTTTCTCTAATAAAATGACAGTCAATGTCAATGTGCTTTGTTCGTTCATGGAAGATTGGATTTGCTGCTATTTGGATTGCAACTTTACTGTCACATAACATTTGAACCGGTTCCTTCACTGCAAACCTAAGTTCATTAAACAGACCTTTCAACCATACTTTTTCTGCTGCTGTGGAAGCCATACTTTTGAATTCTACCTCGGCAGAACATCTAGCCACTCTCTCTTATTTTTTTGACTTCCAAAATATCAAAGCATCTCCAAAGTAAACTAAGTAACCAATGATTGATCGCCTGGTCTGCAAACAGGCACCCCAATCAGCATCACAATATGCTAACAACTCATTTTTTCTTGATGAAGGCATTAGAATACCCTGTCCAGGTGATAATTTTATGTATCTTACCACCTTCATGGCTGCCTCCAAATGAGATTGTTTAGGAGCATGCATGTACTGACTAAAAGATTGAACAACAAAGGATATATCTGGCCTTGTCATGGTCAGATGCAAGAGCCTACCCACTATTCTCTGATAGAAACTTGGACTAGACAACATTGGATCCCTTGCCCTTCAT
>NW_025856364.1:0-4964 GCF_002878395.1 Capsicum annuum | reverse complement strand
CAAGTGTCAAGACTTAGAATTATTTTAGCCTTCAAAATTGGAGGATCTTATTTTCGACCTTTCCAACCTTAGTATGTTAATTTTTAAGTTGATTTATGATCAAGGTCACATGTACGTCATCTCAGGCGAGTTTTAGATTTTTTGGACTAGCATAGGGGTGAGTTTGGATATCCAAAATAGCAAGGGGTCGCGATAGGGCCGTGCCGCTAAGGCTACTTGACCCAAGCAGGGGTCACATAGCGAAGGCCGCTTGACCCAAGCATGGGTCGCGGTGTGATGAGGGCCCCATACAACATTCTTTTATCCGGGTTTGTAAGGGCAAATGGGTCATTTTTCCCTTACATTATTCATCCTTAACACGAAATTTGATATCCTAACAGGCAAAATTCATTCTTTATTCATAAAATCCTCTCAAGAAAGAAACCCATATTCATCAAGCTCAAGATCAAGTTCCAAGAAATCCCCAACAATCTTTGCGAATTCCGTCATTCAGGTATGTTAGGTGTTCATTCTTGGGTTTCCTTCCTTCTTTGAAGTTTAAGAACCCTTTTTAAAACTACAAGCTTATTGATTTCATGATTTACATGTTTGAATTGGATTGTATTTATGTATGTGTTGTTGTACGGTTTTCAAATCAAGAATTCATACAAGTTTCAAGTGAATTAATTAGAAAGTATGTAGAATTATGTGATCCTCATGTTAAACCCTTGAATTTGCAAGTTGAATATTGTAGCCATAACGTTTATAGCTTAATGATTTCTATGCGCATTAATTATGTTCCCCAAGTATTTGATAAAATGCCTATGTAAATTGAGTAGTGAATTCATGACATGTTATCATGTAGTCCCATTCATGTACAAGTTCATGCCTCTCAAATATTTGATAAGATGTCTAAATGAATGCATAGTAGACAAGTAACTAATGTAATGCCTTTAAGATTTTGCCATGTTTTACTATTGATGTATCGAGTTCTGGGGGTATTCAATACCTAACAATCTAGATGTTTACCTAGAATTATAGTAGCTACAGAATAGTCTCAGTAATGTCATAAATAGTAGCACTCATTCCGTTACAGAACTCAGTGAACTCAATCTAGTTCAGTCCATCAACACGATCAGTAATAGCACAATCAAGCCTAATACAGTCTAGTGATCAGTTCAGTGTCTATGCAGTTGGGAGTAGGATTCCGCACTGAGCAAACCTAGGGTTGGGGGCATTCCTGCCAGTAAAGAATTTGACCGTTAGTAGTAGTCCCTGCATTACAGAACTATGTAGCCAGTATAGAGTAAGTCGTCCTCCTGCCAGATTAGGGTTGGCGCAACTATATATACAATTCATGAGTCTTTTTTCCAGATTAGGGTTGACACAGCATTGTTAGTATCCGTTAGCAAAGTGCTAACACCCTTCCAACCGGAGTCACAGGTTAGACCCCAACTCAGTTTATAATCGGGGTACGTCGGTTAAATGAACCCTCTCACAGTTACAGTTTCAGTATTCAGTACTCAGTAATCAGTATTTAGTCTTAGTATTCAATAACGAACTCAGATAGTTCTATAGAACCATGGCTATCAGTTATCAATTATTTAGCCATTAGAACTCAGTACTTCAGTATCAGTCTAAACTATCAATTATCATTATTCAGTTATTAGAACTCAGAACTTCAATTTCGATCTAAGCCAGACGGATGATATATGCATAAGTATTGCATATTCAGTATGTTCAATAGTTATAGTTTTGCATATACTCTCATCAGTTACTTTATGATTTTCATTCAGTCAGTTATCATCTTATGCATATGACCCCATGTATATCAGCCTACCTCACTTAGCATACTAGTACATTTCATGTACTGACACATACTCTTTCTTTGTGCTATAATGTCTCATATCATAGGTTCAGACACTCAGGGTCATGACCGTACTTAGCAGCTCAGACTATCAGCAACAGATACAATGGTGAGTCTTCATATTTTGAGGACAGAGTTTATTTATTTTAGTATTTTAGTTAGCTCAATAGTCGGAGTTAGTTGGGGACTTGTCTCATCAACTCCATATTCAGACAGTTAGAGGTTTTCAAACTAGCACAGAAAGATATTTAGTTTTTCAGATGTTATTATCAGTGCATTTAGTTATTATTTTAGTATTTTGAGAACCTTATGGTGTTTTTAGTTATACTTCTGCATATGATTTTTAGTATTATTATTCAGTGTCCACAGCAGGTACCAGTTATGGGTTAGCTTGTGATCCTTCGGGGTCATAAGCACCATGTGATGTCCAGGGTATAGGCTCGGGGCATTACAGATATGCATCAACTATAGATCTTTCCACCTTATATTTATTTTTAGGACCCATTTTCAATATTCCAATTGTCCTACATAATCTTAAGATTAGATGCTTACTATTAAAAAATAGATATGTATGAATTTAAATATGTTGCAATTGCTTACCGTTCGCCTGGATACATCCACCTAGTTTGAATTGGACCGCCTAGCCGAGCTTCATGGATAAGATGAATGGGAAGATATTCCATCACATCAAAGAACCCAGGCGGAAAAATCTTCTTTAACTTGTTAGTGATAACAACAATATTACTTTCCATTCGAGTCAGATTTTCTTGTTATGGTAGCACATAAGTCTTTGAAGAACAAACTAATCTATGCTATCGATTTTCATATGTTTTCAAGAAAACTAATAAAAACAATTGGAAGTAATTGTTCCATGGAAACATAACAATCATGGCTTTTCATTCCATGTAAGATTCCTTGTGTCATATCAACCCTCTTTCCCAAATTTGAGGCATATCTATCGGGTATCTTTAAACTTTGGACCCACTCACATATTTTTTGCTTTTGGTCCAACATGAATGTATAACTAGCCTTGGGCTTAATAACATTACCATTGGGCCCCTCCTGTAAGTGCAATTCTTTACGTTTGTAATATTTGGGTAAATCAAGTTTGGCCATAGGATTATCTTTTGTCTTGCCGGTAACATCCATAACTGTGTTGAACAAGCTGTCAAAATAGTTTTTCTCAGTATGCATGGCATCAATATTATGTCAAAGTGAATTATCTAGCCAATAGTATAACTCCCAAAATATACTTTGTTTAGTCCAATTATGTGAAACACCATATCCATCAAGCCTATGCAACGTTTCCTCGCTAACTTTTGGCAAATCCTAAACTATCTCCCAGATGTCATGACCAGATAACCTTAAAGGTAGACCATCATGTTCATTTATATTCTTTCTGAATGCATTCCTGAGTCTTCCAAACTTATGATTAGGTGGCAAGAAACAACGATGACAATCAAATCATGAATTTTTCCTGCCATGTCTCAATGTGAAAGATTTTATTTTTTTCATGCAATATGGACAAGATAACTTCTATCTATCATCCACCCAGACAACATTCCATAAGTAAGAAAACCATTAATAGTCCACATTAGATATGCACACAGATTAAAATTCTGTTTAAGTGAAATGTCCCAAGTTTCAACCCCCTTATGCCATAAAATTTGAAGTTCATCAATCAAAGGTTGCAAGTAGACATCTATTCCTCTTTTTGTATTAAGCAACCCAAGAATAATATAATTCAAAAATATATATGGACTAGTCATCAATATTTCAGGAGAAAGATTATAGGGGGTGATAAATACAAGCCAACATGAATATGGCGTAACACCAACAGAAAAAGGTGAGAAACCATCCGCACACAATCCCAAATGAATACTTCATGGCTCAACTGCAAAATCTGGATAAGTTGCATCAAAATATTTCCAAGCCTCTCTATCTGATAGATGACACATAACTCCAGTGGGCCTTCTATTTTGACCGTGTCATCTCATATGAGGAGCTAAGCTGTTTGAAGCAAACAACCTTTTCAACCTTGGTATTAGAGGTAAATAATGCATCGCCTTAATAGTAATTTTATTTCCACGACAACCACGCTTATATCGAGGGTGTTTACAAAACTTACAGGACTCTAGGTTAGCATCTTTCTTAAAGTAAAATATGCAACCATTTTCACAATAATCAATTCTAACCGAGGAGAAACCTAACTTTGAAACCATTCTTTTTGCCTCATAGAAAGAATCAGGAACCTCTAAAGAGAAGTCAACTAACTCTTTAATAAGGTCTATCATTAAATTCATTCCTCCTTCAGTAATATTCTAATCAGATTTAATACTTAATAATCTAACAGAAACAGACAAACGAGAGTGCGAACACCCATCAAACGAAGGATGAAAAGCAACATGCAATTGTTCATAAAAATGGCCTACTTCTCTATTGGGAATTTGTTTGACATTTCCCCTAAATTCGCCCCCATGTTTCATCCCAAAAGCATCATGCACCATTTCTGTCATCCTAGTATCTTGATAGTTATTATGCCCTGCAGACCTACTACTTTCACCAACAACAAAGTTATTTTGCTCAACATCACCATGAATAGTATGCAATCTTAAAAAGTCCTCGTGAAACCCTTTTCTATAAAGATGATCCTTCACAACTTCTTCATTTAAAAGACTTGTACCATTACATTTAACACAAGGACAACAAATCGCCCAAAAAAATGACCAAACATCAAGTGTCTTGGCATGTTCAATAAATCGATTGACACCTTCAATAATTCCACCCTAAGACCCATTCTATTATCATTAGTTCGTTAATATATCCAGCTATAATCAGGTTTCATCTACACAATCAGTCACATTCAAGTAGTTAGTTCAAGTCACAAAAGATCACATTTCAAGTACCTAAATTCAAAACAAATGTCACATTCAATACAAAAATTCACTTACCTAAATTCAAAACAAATGTCACATTCAATACAAAAATTCACTTTTCAAGTACCTACACTTCAACAATTTTAAGTCACTAAGTAAGTTACCAAGCTTAACAAAATTCAAAATTCAAAATTCAAAATTCACATTTCAAGTACCTACACTTCAACATTTTCAAGTCACTA
>NW_025856363.1:0-2418 GCF_002878395.1 Capsicum annuum | reverse complement strand
AACTTGTATCTTTTATAATACGATTTTTCAATAAAATTTAAACAAAACTAGATACATTTCAAAGCATTAACAGTAACTCACAGATACTAGTTAACACAATATTTATCTATGAACTTATAAACTTGTATCTTTTGTAATACGACTTTCAATAAAATTAAAACAACACTAGATACATATCAAAGCATTAACAGTAACTCAAAGATACAAGTTAGCACAATATGTATCTATACTTATAACCTTGTATCATTTGTTATATTAGTTGCAGTAACACTGCTATAGATATGAACTAGTAAAGATGAAAAGAAAAATTAGAGTCATTAACCAACAAAAACAGGAATACAAAAGAAAAAATAATAGCAAAAGGAGAAGTCAACATCGACAACAACATGCCCAGTATATTTCCGAATCTCTATTCATAATGCTAATTCAAAACAATATAGCTTAAAAAAATAATAATCAAAGAAATTGCATAACAAAATAACTGAAAAAATCACTTTGTAAACCTAATCGCAATTTTTTTTTTATTTTTTAAAGCGTAAAATAAGAATAGAAGAAATTGAAAGGGACTATTCAACAGAGACTACAGGATCCAAGTGTAATAAAACAAACACAACAAAATAAGAAGGGGACTATCCAACAGAAACTACAGGATCTAAGCAAAATACATACCATAGATCGCACAAGCTTCAAGGCACTTGTATAAACCTGCAAAACAAGCAGGACAAAATGAGGGCAACCGAGAAGGGGGGAACTGCACAAGAAGTTAAAAGAAAAGATACCCACTAGCTTTCTGATCACAACTTTACTTCACTAGCTAGTAAAATTATGATTAAAATCTTGATTTTCCTTCCCTTGCAATGTATATCACCACGATACAGAGTTAATAATCTCTTTTGATACGGAAAGTCAAGCCAGAGTATAGAGTTAATAAGGATAACGACACCAGCACCAACAGTTATGTCACTGGTAGATTAGTTTGAAGAAATTGGAAGGGAAGGAATACAACAACAACATACCCAGTGCAATCCCAAAACTGAAAAAATCACTTTGTAAACCCAATCGCAAAATTTACAACAAAAAAAATCGATAAACAATGTCGTTTTTTCAAAATTATTTTTTTTAAAAAAAAAAAAGTAAAATAAGAATAGAAGAAATTGAAGTTGATTTTAGGGAGGAAACTTATCTTAATTCAAAGGTTTGAATTAGAGTGAGAAATTGGATAGAAACTGTTGCTTGAATTAAGGCTTACAAAGAGGAGAAAATGAGTTAATTTTTGGTAAAGTGACAGCTAAAGAAAAGAAGGTTTTAACTTATATCTCAACTTTACCAAAAAATTGTAAGTGTTGGGATTTAAGTAATATTTTAGAAGTGGAGTGATTTTTAGTAATTTAGAAACATATGTTGTTTATTTAGGTAATTTACCTTTCAAAAGAAAAAATATGAGCTGATTGTGGTAGAAAATGGATTAACAAAATAAACAACGGAAAAGGACCTAAAATGCCCTTCAACTATCTAAAATGGTGCAAAAATGCCCTCCATCTATCTATTAGGCCTGAAATGCCCTCTCCGTCTATCCATGGGGCTACTTTGCCCTTTTATTTAACAGGCTAATTTATCCTCAATTCATTAATGACGTGACTTCTTCTAATTGATCAATAATTAATTAAACTAATTAATAAAACCTGTCATGCTTTTGCTCTCATGACAGATTGCTCCATGGGACCTTCAATGAACAAGTACAGCTTCCTTTGCCCCGATTCTGGTACCTTGCCAGGTGGAACATACTGTCCTCAAGGGGTAATGGCAGCTCTTGTCCATTCAGAAATAGGATCCAAAATCGTCTTATGCGTAGCCTTCCAGCGGACGTTTGTAGGAAAATCATTGATCTCTAATTCTGCTACATAATGTTCAGGCATTGCATCGGCCTGAATCTTTGCTAATTCCAAGGCACATGCTGAGCAAACTGGCAGTCCATTTCCAGCAGCAACTGTTGTTGCACCTGGTATGCTAATACCAAGTACACCTGGCAATGCAACTGTTGTTGCTGTTGAAGCCATACTCGCTCTGGAAACAGCATCAAGAGCAGCAGCCTCCTGCTGACTAAGGTCGTCGTCTGCTTTTCTAATTCCTTCATCTTCATCCTTTGAATCTGATTTATCTTCCTCAAATACATATTCTTTTGCCTGTGCCTTTTTGGCTGCTCTTCTCACTCCATCCTCTTCTTCATTAAACTTAAACCACTGCCACCATAACCAGTCCCATGTAGTTGCTCAAGTCCCTGATTCACCTTCGCCCTGAAACTCTCAGCAAGAGCCTTCAGGTCATCTGGACTTGCTTTCAGGTCATCTGGAACAACTTGCTCCGACAATTGTAAAGCTTTTACAATATCAGGTGCATATCTTGCATCATCTTCGGATA
>NW_025856362.1:0-2867 GCF_002878395.1 Capsicum annuum | reverse complement strand
AATTTTTATACGAAGGGAAGATGGATTTTATATCCCAAAAGTTTCTCCTATAAGGTATGTTTTACTTTCCAAGTTTTGGCGTGCACACAGTCCATTCAGGCAGACCAGATATCATGATATAGCTGATTGTACTGTCTGTAGGTAAATTTACTGAAATTGATGGCAGTGTTCAAGGTGGTGGATCACATAATTGCCTTAAAGTCGGGTGAAGTCAGGATTTCAAATTTAAGGGTTTTAGATTTTAGAACGATGACTTCAAGTGCTAATACCTGTGTCTTAAATTTAATGTATGTACAGATTTAATGAATTCCTCAGCACGAATATATTGTTTGACCAAAGCTACTAGGTTCTGCTCAATTTGTATATGGCATCTAGCTCCACCCCTGCTAAAAGTAGTAGTAGTAGCTACATCAATAAATGAAGTCAAAAAAGTGAGGAAAAAAGGAAAGCAATATCATTGCTCTAGGCATGATGTACTGAGGTTGACGATACAGCGTAATCAACTGCTCCATGGTGTTCTAGATTAAAGAAGATTGTTTTGCTTCTGAATTCTACACTGATCCTCGAAGGTACTTCTTTCTTCTTTTCCTATTTTTCCGTTTTAGTAATACTCTACTGGACAGTGGACATTAACACAGACTTTGTTTCTGACAGAGGATACTAACAGAGAGTGTATAGGAATGTTAAAGGAAAAGGAGGAGAAGAGTATTTACCGGAAGCAGCAGCATCAATTGCATTTCCTTTGGAGTCCCTGGCATGAAGAACTAATCTTGTTGTGTAGTTGGGATGGTGTGAGTAGAAGTCAGAACGAGCAATCATCAAACAATCGAGAGCCCTGTGCCCGAGCTGTGTGTCCAAATCAAGAATCACACCCACTTGAAAGTTAATAACTGAGCTGTTGCCACCCAAGGCGCTAGAGCAACATAAGGAGGAACTCATTGTAATAAGGAAACTAACAAGAATGGAATGGAAAGAGATGATCATTGTTTCTTCAAGGATGTATTAATTGATTTTAATTCACTATGTAGTACTCTTATTTCCGAGATGCTTATATAGGCATCAGTTGACCAAGACTTGCATGCTAAGATGCATGTGCCAAGATTTGGTTTTGTTGTGTATCTTTTTTAATCCTTTTTCTAGTTTTGTTGGATTATATGCATAAGGGTCAACAATAAAATATGCTATATGAAACTTCCTGGATTTGAGGAGAGTAAAGGTTATTGGTGTAGTGTTAGATATTCTTATTTCTCAGACCTTTATTGGTGAAGTTTTAGATCTCATTTCATAGACCTTTACTATATTCAACTAGTAGCACGTTATCAAGCAATTCAACAATATCACACCAATATTGTGTAGAAGTATTAGAAATTCTTTATATAAGGCTAAATAGTTCCTTAGAAAAGCATATTATAAAGCAATAGTTGCAAATATCTATATGGTAGTAGTTAATTAGCCGGCTTAATGTTTAACGTCATTGAATTTTCCTAGAATTGACTTAGTATATGGATTAGATAGTTTACTCATTTGTATCTATCTTCAACCCGAATTTAAAGTGTTGCTACGACTATGAGGTGCTTAGACAATAACGTTTTCTCTCATTTATTAGACTGTGGCAATAAGTTGCTAGTATGAGACAAACAATTGTCCCCTATTAGTCTTATTTTGCTAAGCAAACAACACTTGAAATCAAAACATGCAGAAGAAGGTGTAAAAGTATTTTGGGACCAGTGAAGACTAACAAGCAGTGTAGCCTCCAAGTTTGATACTATTCAACAAGTTTGCAATCCTTAGCGTGTATTTTTTTTTGGTTAAAGTTTTGATATTTTATTTATGTCTCAAATAATTACAAGACCAAATGGCCCAACAAAACATAACAAAGCAAAAAGAATATCCAGCAGCACCATCTGCCTTGTCCAAAAAGCTCACACCCTTTATTACATATAAAAAATAGATAGGGATTCCTAACTCATTTCTTTCCAAATCCCTCTCACACACCTGCACAATGTTTCCGCACACCTCAGCTCCCATTTGGTATCTCCTTTTTGCTCTTTCAGTAGTGCAAGGATTCATCACTAGGTAAGTAACAATACGTAGCACTCTTTTATTGCCTTGTGAAACACCATATGCTTTAGCCTTGTCATAACTTGAATGCTTGCAATGTTTACTAGCTTTCAACATTGTTGTAGCTTCTGCCACTGTATTTGTTGTTTCCTCCATTGTAAATGCCTCAGCAAATATTAAATCACCTTCCTCGTTCCTTAAACAAAATGCGTAAGAACCTAACTCCTGGATTACCCCTTGAAGCACCATCAGTATTGTACTTAACCCATCCTTGATTTGGAAACTCCCACAGAACCATTGTAACTTTAATTCCAGCTTTTATACTCTCCAAATCCTTCAGTATATCCGGCCATCCTCCCTTAAAAATTCTTTCAGGCTTCCTAATTTTTAGCAACATATGCATTGTTATATTCACATTATGAATAACTCTCTGCACAGAAATATTCTTTCCTTCATGCTTCCTTATATTCCTTCTTTTTCATAATACCCATACTATAATACTTGACATAGCTTTATAGTACGGTTTAATTCCTTTCGACACATCTGCTTTCCACTATAACATGACAACCTCTCTGAGTGAGAGACCTTCAATATTGAAACCTGCAAAGGAACAAAAATAGGACCAAGTCCTGTTAGAAGTACCACTTCTTAAGAAAACATGTGTCATTATATCCTGGTGAGGATTAACACAACACCAGCACTTTGAGGGACCTTGCATACCCCACCTCCTGATTCTGTCATCCACCGGGATATAAAATTTCCACATTTTAAAATTAATTTTGAAAGGTAAGCCTTTCACCCACATT
>NW_025856361.1:0-1933 GCF_002878395.1 Capsicum annuum | reverse complement strand
GAAGAAGTGTCGTGTGTCGATGAAGTCGTTATAGATGCAGATCCAGGTTAGAAGTTGTTCTTCGATGGAGCTGTCAATATAAAAGGAGTCAAAATAGGTGCGGTTCTTATCTCTAAATCAGGACAACATTTCCCGGTAACAGCACAACTTTGATTCTACTGTACTAACAGTATGGCAGAGTATGAAGCCTGCATTCTTGGTTTGAGGTTAGCTGTTGATATGGGTGTCCAAGAATAATTGGTATTGGGAGATTCGGATTTGCTCATCCATCGAATTCAAGGTGATTGGGAGACGCGAGATTTGAAGCTCATCCCGTATCAACAAAGCTTGTAGGAGCTATGTCAACGGTTTGTGTTGGTAAAATTTAGGCATATTCCAAGGATTCATAATGAAATTACTGATGCTTTAGCCACTCTGTCTTTAATGCTCAGACATCCTGATAAAGCCTACATCGATCCAGTGCATATACAAAGTCGTGATCAACATGCTTATCGCAATGCGGTTGAAGAAGAGCTCAATGGAGAACCCTAGTTCTTGGATATCAAGCGGTACATTCAGTCATGAGAATACCCAACATATGACACCAATGATCAAAATAGCACTATTGGACGTTTGGCTAGTGGATTTTTCTTAAGTGGGGGAATCTTATATAAGAGAACCCCAGATTAGGACTTTTGAGGTGTGTAGATGCAAGAGAAGCCTCGGTAATCATGGTTGAAAATACACTCTGGAGTATGTGGGTCGCATATGAACGGTCATATCTTGTCAAAGAAGATTCTTCGAGCATGTTATTACTGGCTTACTATGGAGAGGGATTCTATTCAATTTGTTCGAAAGTATCATCAATGTCAGGTACACGGTGATCTGATACATTCTCCTCCTGCTGAGTTGCATGCAATATCCAATCCATGGCCGTTTATGGCTTGGGGAATGGATGTTATTAACCGATTGACGAAGGCATCAAATGGACATAGATTCATTTTGGTAGCCATTGACTACTTCACAAAGTGGGTAGAAGCAGTAACTTTCAAGTCAGTGACAAAGAAGGCTGTGGTAGATTTTGTTCATGCCAATATCATTTGTAGATTTGGAATTTCTAAGATGATCATTACAGAAAATGCTGCCAATCTCAATAGTCATTTGATGAAAGAAGTGTATCAATAGTTTAAGATTGAACATCTAAATTCTACTCCATATCGCCCAAAGGCCAATAGTGCTGTAGAAGCCGCCAATAAGAATATAAAAAAGATCTTGTGAAAAATGGTACAAGGGTTTAGACAGTGGCATAAAAATTTGCCGTTAGCATTGCTAGGTTATCGCACCACTGTTCGCACTTCAATAGGCGCAACTCCATATTTATTGGTGTATGGCACAGAAGCAGTCATCCCTGCAGAAGTTGAAATTCTCTCTCTTCGAGTCATTGTAGAAGCAGAGATTGATGATGACGAATGGAAAAAAACCCAACTGGAACATTTGAGTTTGATTGAGCCAAAAAGGCTAACGTCTGTGCGTTATGGCCAGTTGTATCAGAGGAGGATGGCTCGAGCGTATAACAAAAAGGTCCGTCCCAGGAATTTTGAAGTTGGTCAGTTGGTATTGAGACCTATCTTTACTTACCAGGTTGAAGTAAAAGGCAAGTTGTCCCCTAACTGGCATGGTCCCTTCGTTGTGAAGAAAGTGTTACCCAATGGATCCTTATATTTGACAGATACTGAAGTAAAAATGGCAAAAATGGCTATCAATGATGATGCGGTCAAAAGATATTATGTATGATATTTGATCCTTTGTTGATTTTATTGCATGTTTAGTACTTGCATTTTTGAAGATTGATATGATGAAGACATTTTATTCTTCTATCCATGCATTGTGTCATCCTTTGTTTACCTGTTTGAGCTTTGTTTTATTTTTGTTTCATATCCCTCTTTTGGAATCA
>NW_025856360.1:0-2583 GCF_002878395.1 Capsicum annuum | reverse complement strand
TGGGGCCTCTTCCTTAGGAGGACAAAACGTTGGTATCCATGTAGCTCGCATGGTTTATGTTGGTTACGATAACCTCCCATGCCTTTTAAACTTCAAGATTAGTACTTCCTTGAAAACTAAAGTATTTTCCCTTCCTATCAGCTATTTTCCAAATGGTAAAGTTGCAACATGGTTCCCTAACTAAAGTGTTTCCTTGATATAATTTGTTTCTCTAAACGGAAGTATTCTCCCTTAATATGGTATTTTCTATGAAGCTTTGAGATAAGTTACTTCCCTAAACTAAAATATCTTTCCATCGACATTGAATGATTTTCCTAAAGCTTGAAATGAGATATTTTCCTAAAGTGGATGAAATGCCTTCTAGTATGTTTCAAATTTATATAATTTCAAATTCCAAGTATTTGAGTTCAAAATATTTATGACATCTTGAGCATTAGAGAAATTTTACTCTACATGAGACATATAAATGAGTCGAAAGCATTGTTTAATGTTCCTTTAGCCTTTGAGTATTGAGATTAAGAGGAGATTTGTGATTTTAAATTTAAAGTATGATGACTCAAGAGATTTGTGTTACATGCTTTATTTTGCATGATTTATGAGCTTTATATTTTATACTTGTTCGAGCCATTTGAGTCATCCCATATTGCTTGCATGACTTGATTAAAGAAGATTGATACTATTTTACACATATGCATTCACCCCCATACGCTCAGTATATCCTCAAAGTACTGATCTATTTATATGTCTATGTGATATATTGTCTCATAATATAGGTACTGCTTGTAGTTTATGTACCATATTCCATTAGTTCGCAGCCTCCAATGCTCAGGTGATGGGTCCTTTTTATTCATGGCCATGAGTCAATGATACAGTAGAAAAGTGTTATATTTCCCTTACTCAGTCATAGTGAGTTGGGGTCGTTGGGAGCCATGGCCCAGCTACCCATAGTCAGTACTAGTAGAGGCTTCATAGATAGTTAATAGGATTTGTTGTATGGAGTTTCAGTTTTATTGCGAAAGCAGAGTTGCAACCTTGTAACTTCAGTTTTGTATTGAGAAAATTCATAATAGAGTTATCTTTCTCTTTATTCTTCTGGATTTATGTATTTTATTCAGTTATCTATGTGTTATCCCAAGTGAAGGGTTAGCTTGGGGTCACTTGTGACCGTAGGAATCATATGTCATCTCGAGGGGTGATTTTGGGTCTTTACAAACTTGATATCAGAGAACAAGGTGTCTATGAAGTCGTGTCTAGTAGATTTTTGTGGAACGGTACAAAGACGTCTGTACTTTTCTTCTAGAGTCTATAAGGCATTTAGGAAATATCTCCATTCTTTTAAGTCTTAGATCATGCTATAGGGAGATTCTTTATGCGCTTACGTGGATCCTCAACTTCCTCTATTCAGACCATCTCCGCTTTATTTTTGAGGTACCAAAAACAATCAACCTTGAATCTTTATAGATAGTAGTGGGACTGTAATCGAGCTAAAAAGGATACAACCAGTTCTTTTGAGTTCCAATGATTGAGGTACTTTGTTCATAATTCAATAAAGTCTGGCACTAAGCCCAAGTTAGAGGTACTTTCGGATTTCTCCCCATAATCCATAATGTGAAGATATGTTTCCTTACCCCTATATTATCCTTGAGATTTATGATTAGCAAGTTCCAGTTCCTTCCCAGATAATGTTCTCAGATGGGCTAGTAAAATGCTTTAGAAGTCTCTCAAACGACTCAATAAGAGCCTTCTGGTGTGTCATGATGCCCCTATTTTTGAAGTTATTGCCTTACTCTTATAACTCATTCAAGTAAGATAGAATGAGATATGTATTCGTAGAATATTTATACTGTGTTTTAAGTTTCTATTTCTTGCAATATGTAACCTTGTTATCATTGTATTTTAAAAAAAATAATCAAGTCTAGTGAAGCCGTGTGGGGCTATTTCAATTCACTGGCATAGTTGCTTAGTTATTTATCTCATTTTTTGTTCAAAACACAAAACCAAAGTCTAGTGAAGTCGTGTGAGGCCTATTTTGATTCACTAGCAGCTTGTTGTGCATTTTGTTGTTCTAGTGTTGGCTAAAACTAAGGGTTTAGAGTTGTGGCAATAAGAAAAGTGGTAAGGGCCATTTGTTGAATTTATATGTCCATATGTATAACTGAATTTTGTTGCATATGTTTGGGCTAGTAATGAAGTGTTATGTCCCTGTTTGTTTGTTAGTGAGAGATAGAAAAGGGGTCTTTAGCTTAGGGGAAATATTATTTGCTTGAAGTATGAAGATAGTTACTCATGATAATTGTTGTGTTGGGAAGTATAGGTTATTGATTAAGGTACTTGGTGGATGGGTGTTGTTTATTATGGCGTCCTTTATGATGGATCGAAGAAGGATGTGTTGATGAATTGGAAATAACATCGGCCATGTGATTATGATTGAATATTATTGCTTATGAAGTTTGAGTGAGCATATGAATTTGATATTTTATTTGATGGTATCCGAGTGAGATTAGTTCTAGACACTATGTTTTAACAATTGGTGGTCATGAAAGTAGAGGCGATGATTTCTTTTTTAATGGTACTAGTTATAGA
>NW_025856359.1:56872-83643 GCF_002878395.1 Capsicum annuum | reverse complement strand
AGTTTAACTTCATTAGTCTTTAGCTTTTCTATTTCATTACCCATACTGTCTACTTTCATTGAAAGCGTAGTTAGGGTTTTGAGTATTTTTTCTAAAGTATCATCTTCTATTATATCAGTCTGTGTATCTTTGACTTGATATGTAATCTGCAATAACACTTTTGTTAGTTCTAATTACTTCAATTGTAAATGTAAAATTTAATATATTTAATACTAGTCTCCGAATCTCTTTCGTTGTAACTGAATTTTGTATTTTCTTTGTTAACCACCAGCGTATCTGTGTATTATCTGTTCGTACAATAAACTTGTTATATACAATATATGGCTCAAATGCTAATAAACATTTATATAATGAACATAATTCTTTTCTATTTATTTCTTATTTTATTTCTGTTTCATTAAACGTACCTGAGTAGTATCTACAATGATGTTCTAATTTTTCTTCTTTATATCTATATTTAAGTACTTCTCCATAACTATATTCACTAGCATCTGCTTCTACTATATATATAAATTTTTTATTTTCATCTGAAAATTATAATTTTGGTAACTCTTTACAAAATATTTTTATTTTCTGGACTTTTTTTTATCTTCTTCATTGTAATTATATTTTATATCCTTTTTTAATTTTTTTTGTAAAGGCTTTAGGTTTTCTGCTAATTTTGGTATATATTCTCTTACTTGGTTTACTAATTCTAAAAATAATTATAATTTCTTTTTTATGTCTAATTCTTCTTTTTGAATTTATTATTTTTTGTAATATATGTTGTTGCATTTTTACTCCACTTTTATCTATTTGTATTCCTAAAAACTCTATCTGGTTTTTCATAATTTCAACTTTCTTTTCACTTTAACTTATTCCCAATTTTTCTATTATATCTGTAAATTGTTTTAATAAGTTTAAATGTTCCTCTTTAGTTTTTGTATATAGTAGTATATCATCTATGTATACTATACAAATATGTAATTGTTTAAAATAACTATCCATAAAGTGTTGGTATCTACCTTGTACATTTTTATATCCAAATGGTAATACGTGTCATTCATAAAATCTTTGTTGTACCGTAAATACGATTAATTCCTTAGAATTTTCATCTAACTTTAAGTGGTAAAATCCTGATTTACAATCAAATTTACTAAAGTAATTATATCCTTGTATTTGTCTTATTTTTAATATCTTATTTGGTATTGGATAATTACATGTCATATTTTTTGCATTTAAATTTTTATAGTCAATCACCATTCTGCTTTTTCCTCTTTTTTGTTCACTATGTTTATTTACTACAAATGTTTGGCTATTATGTTTACTATTGCTTTTTTGTATATACTGTTTTTCTAATAATTCATCTATATGCATTTTAAATTCTTTTAAATCGTCAAAATTATATGTTAATGGTTTTTGAATTATTATGCCATTTTTATCTATTAATTCAATTTTTATAGTAGTTTTATGTTTTCTCCATCCTTTTAATGAATCTTTACTATATAATTGGCTAAATTTTTTCTGTATTATTTCTACCTTATCTATTGAAAACATAGTTATTTCTTTTTTATTTATCAAAAAATACAACTAGTTCTACTGTGTCTTCTATATTTTTTATATTTTCTAACTTTTGTGTAATTTTTCACTTCCTTTTATCCAATCAGTTTTCTTTCTTATTTTATTAATAACTCTTTCTGCTCTTACTTTTTATTTACATGGTGTTGTAAACCACCAACCGGATTTAGTTATTATATGTAGGTATAATTTATCTAAAAATGGCATTCCTAAAAGCATATCTTTTGATGTTAGTTCATAATTATAGATTTCTTCTATTGATATTATTTCATCTCATATCTCTATTTTTATATTCTTAGCTTTATATGTAATTAAGCTTCTTTCATTATTAAATCTTTTGACTACTATTGGTGTTTTTAATTTATCCCATTTACTTTCTGGTAAACAGTTATATCTACATAAGTTTGCTTCTTCTCCTGTATCTATCATAGGTGTATAATACCTATTATAATATTCTTCTACAATTATTTTTACAAGTACATATATTTTCATATCATGTTAAAGCTCTTTTTATGAATAATCTTTCTTTATTATATGTTATAGATAATTGTGTATGTTCTATATTGTATGGTTTTACTTGTTCTAACCATTTCATTCCGATATATTATGTCTACTTTTTGCATTTCTTCCTTTATTTTAAATTCTATTTTTATTTTTCTGACTCCTATTATTATTTATTTTTCTGTTGCATCTTTAATGTTTATTAGACTCCTTGGTAGATCTGGGCATATATTACTATTAGATTTTATTTCTTCACTTTTTAATAGATATTTTGCTATATAATTTTTTCTTGTCCTGTGTTTAAGAGTATTAAATATTCTTTTTCATTTGTTGTTCCTGTTATATAATATTGATTTAAATTAACTGTTGAAGTTGTTTCATAACTTGTTCTTTTTTATGAGCTTGATGATTTTGGTTTTTCATGAGCTATTCTTTTTTATGTACTTATTCTATCATTTATTATTTCTAAATCTTCTTCTATATCTATGTCTTTATAACTATAATCATTATTATCAATTGTTTTTACAAATTGTTCAAAATGACTTTCTATTTGTATTTTATTAATTTTATTTTTTCCCGTTATTTTATGTTTTGTTGTTAATACATATAGATTTTTATATCTTGCTGTAAATATTTTACTTTCTGAGGTTAGTTCTATTCCTGATATTTTTCAATATAATACTAATGATTTATCTATATTTTTATCTGTTATTGCTACTGAATATTTTACACTTATTATAAATTTAAATTTTTGGTATATTAAATTTTCTTTTATGGCAGTTATTATACTTTCTTCTATAGGTTTTATAATTCTATCATCTGCTAAATATAATTCTATTGGTGTATCTATTCCTTCTCTAAAACATGCTTTTATCAATATCTCTGTTCCTCCAAGGTGTACATGTTTTATTGGGTCTTTACTTTTTATATCATTTATTTCTTTATTAATTATTCTTTTTGTTACTAGTGGTATACTAGCTCTTCCTTTTGCATATCTACAGTCTATTACATGTTCCTTTTGGCTTACTACGTGGTATTCTTCCTTTTTTCTACTAAATATATTTTTTATTGTTGGTATTTTAAATATTTTTTCTACACTTAAATCTAATTCTTTTTCTTTTATTTCATCAAATATATTATTATCAAATATTATTTTTTGATCTGTACCTTCGTCATTTAAATATTTTTCCTTTGTTATTATTTTTATATCTTCTTCATTTATTTGGTTCATTTTTATATCTTCTTCAGTGATTTGATTCATCTAATTCACTATCTATTTCATTATCTGTTTCATTCTCCGAAATTTCATATATACTGTCTTCATTTTCTAATTTGTAATCTATATAATCTATTTGCATATATTTTGCATTTTCTACCTTTATTTCTGATATTTGTTTCTTTTTTGGATTTTTAGGCATTTTACAATCTCTAGCTAAATGTCCTAGTTTTTCACAATTATAACAAGTACATTCTTTTATAGATTTCTTTTTCCTATATGGTCTTTTATGTTTATAATTTTTTACATAATATCTTTTTCTTGGTTTCTTATACTTATATTTTGATTTTTTGTATTTCTTATATTTCTTATATCTTTTTCTTTTCTTATAATATCTTTCTTTACAGCCAAATTGAGGTGCTATTTTATCTTTGCAACATGCTAAATTTCTTATTAATGTTTTTTCCATTTTTATTTCTTCTCTATATTTTTCACATAGATTTCTATACCATTATTGTAAAAATTTTATTCTTGCTCCTAGGGTATCTACTATTTTTGCTTCATCCCAACTCTTTATTATTTTTGAACTAGATGGTCTAGGTAATTTACTAAAATATAATCTTCTTATTTCTTTACTTTCTTCTATATTATATGTTCCTTTATAGTAATATTCTTTAAATGTGCACGTATACTCATCTATATAGTACATATTACATATTGCTAGTTTTAACATTAAATTTATAGTTATATCTTTTTCTTTATTTTGTTCTGCTTCTTTTGTTGTCATACTACTAAATTCATCTTTTATAGCTATTTCATATTTTTTCAATATTTTTGTTGGTGATATTTTAGTAGTTGCTGATGTTCCTTCTGTTTTATTATCAGATCTTAATACTTTTTTACTTGCTTCGGTTAGGTTTAAAAATCACAATTTTACTGTTCCTATTAATGTCTTTTCTATATATTCTGGTGTGTTTGTTGTATCTATTTTATTATCTAATAATTGTTTTAACATATATCCTACCCAAAGTTGTATTATTTTATTTGTGTCTATTACACAGTCTAAATCTAAAAAATTGTAAGTAATTACTTATTTTGGTGACCATTTATTTTATTCATTCTTTGGATTATATCTTTTAAACTTACTTTTGTAATTATACGTTGGTTTTCTTATTTATGATGTACTATGTATTATATTTTTATCTAGAGTATTTACTTCTGTACTTATTAGTTCTAGATTTTCTTTATTAATTACTTCTTGTTTTTCATTAATTTCTAGTTTTCCTATGTTTTCTAGAATTTCTGTATATATTTCACTATCTTCTGAGTCATAATTATCTGTTTCTTCGGCATCTATTGTATTTATTTCTAATTCACTGGTTTCTAGTTCTTTATTTTCTCCATCTAATTTTTTTTTTAAATTTATTTATCTCAATTAATAATTTTTATTCTTTATCTTTTTCTTCTTTTTTTTTTGTCTTTTTTTATACAAATCTTTTAGCATTTGTAGTTTTTTTTCTATTTTAGCAATCCTACTATTTTTAGTTTCTTCTATTTTTCGTATTTCTTCTGTGGTTTGTTGTTTTGTTTTATCTATTTTTTATCTATCTATCTCTTCGTTTTCTCTTTCTATTCTTACCATGACTGCCAACTTATCTTCTAATTTTAATTCTTCTTTTTTCTAACATTAAATATAAATGTTCACCTATTTTCTTATATTTTCTTCCTAAATTAGAGAATACTATTTTTATTTTTAATCCTTCGTGATTTTCATATATTTTTTCGTCTATTATAAATTCTTCTTTGTTAATTTTATTTAAATGTAAATAGGTTATGTTGATATATATATTCTAGACTATCTATTGTTGATTCTAAATTTGATATTTCTTCCTTTTATGCATTTATTGAATTTTTACTAACTCCGACAATTATGTTATACTGTAATCTTTCTATCCTTATTTTTAATTCTTTGCGTTTTTTAGATATTATTTATTTTAATTCTTTATATTGTTGTGATTTTTGTACGTTATTCATCTAAACAATATTTATAATTTTTTGATAGATATCTAGATCTAATTTTATTATAATTAATAAATTAATCAAATAAGTCCAAATATATACTACTTCTGTAATTTTAAACAACAAAGGCTCTGATACCAATTGTAGGGGGTGCGGATAACTTGGGTAACTTTAATAGATATATTATAGAACCTATAGAGAAAAGTATAATAACTGCCATAAACGAAAATTTAATATACCAAAAATTTAAGTTTATAATAAGTGCGAATTATTCATTAGCAATAACAGATAAAAATATAGATAAATCATTAGTATTATATTGAAAAATATCAGGAATAGAACTAACCCAGGAAATAACATATTTACAGCAAGAAGCAAAAATTTATATGTATTAACAACAAAACATAAAATAACAGAAAAAAAAATTAATAAAATACAAATAGAAAGTCCAACACAGATTATGAAGGATCATCTACGGTTTGTATTATAACTCTAAACTCCGAGAAAAATACTTTATCGGCGGCTAATGTTGGGGATAGCGGATTTTTTCTAATTAGGAAGGGGAAAATTATATACAAGTCATCAATACAACAACGGAGACCGTATCAATTGGGTTAGTGTAGGGATAATCCTAGTATTGCTCATGAGATGAAATTAAACGTCAAAAAAGATGATATTTTGATCGTTGGAACGGACGGGATGCTTGATAATATGAACGAAAGTGAGATCAAGGAAATTGTTCGAAGAGGAATTGATGACAAGTTGAAAGCAGAGGAGTTGGCTATAAAAATCGGAAACATTGTGTTGTATAACTCATTTGATAGATTTGCAGATACACCATATGAAAGTGCATCGAGACGTAAAGGAGGAAAAGTGGATGATATTACTGTTATTGTTGCTTATATCCAGTAATTCAATTTTTGATGTAATAGAAAGAACCAGGGTGTTAGTTGTCTTTTTCTGGTAGTTTGTGATAAATGAAGATATCATTGTTCACATTATTGTAATTTCATATTTGGTGGTCAAAAAGCAAACAATTGCATGTTCATTATTTGATCATAAAGTCTAAAGAAGGTTGGAATGGGCTATCTTAGTGAAGCTGCTAGTACTGTTATCAGTGTACTAAAACAAGTGAAGACTAAAAGAAACAAAGACTAATGACAAAATACAAAAATATTTTTTAACAAATTCGACCTCTGCTCTGAACAAATCCTGATTATTTTGGATGCATTGACTATCATCTCGATTCAGAATTTTATTCAAGTGATATCAAATGGAGCGCTAACACAATTTTCCATCACTCCACCAAACCCAAAACTGGCCTAAAATGCCCATTTTGAGCTTGGTCAGATGGATATTCATGCTGATCTAAGCCCGTCAAATGGGCCGACCCGACCTGGCCCTGTCAGCCCACAGGCTGTAGGGTACCGGACTGGGTTATATTTTGTTTAACCCGGCCAGACCAAAATCGGTCCAGTTCCATCGGTTAATCGGACCGACCCAACCCGACCTGGATATAATTTTTTTTTAAAAAAAATTAAATTTTTAAAGAACATTATAGCCGTTGGACCCAACGACTTTATGACCGTTGGGAGCCCAAAAACGGTTATATGGCCACTTTTACTAAAAAACAAAAAAAATCATTTAAAATATTTTTTTAACCCAAAAAAATTCCTATAAATATCTTACACTTTCAAATCATTTTTTACACAATTTTTCATTTTCTCAAATCTCAATTCTCAAATATTCTATATATTTCCTAACGAGCTCACTTTAATTTTTTAATTGCGCGATTACAAAATACGAGTGAAATTTTCTAAAGTCACAACCTTCGGATATTTTTAAAATTTGGTATTGTTGTTCCATCTCTTACTGTTAATTTTTAATTAGTGTATTAATTGTTGAATATTTAATTTTATTATATTTGTGTATTTTGAATTTTTTTAGTTTAATTTAGATTATAGATAAATTAAGAAAGCTCGCCACTAAAAGTGTAAAAAAAAGTTGTCTCGAAAGTGGTAGTGGTAGTAAAAAGTGAATTACTAGCGGTAGAGTATTTCAAGTCGTAGATATACCCGTGTGCCTCCGCCTCCGGTACCGCTTAGTCAACCTTTTGAGGAAGAAGTAGGTGTAGGTGCCCACGACATTAATTATGTAGAAGCTCAGGAAAATTATGATATAGAAGAAGAAAATGAAGTGGATGCGTTTAATTTAGATGAAGATGATGAAAATATTGGTGAGACACCCGCAGTAGAAAATGCTAACGTTAGATCTGAATCGGTTAATCTCCTTCCCCGTCCTCCCCGTGCCCCAGGAGCTCGTAAAACAACTAGTATTGCATGACAATTTTTTGAACGTATATCAGATACTGAGGTGCAATACAATATTTGTCAACAAATATATAAGCATAAAAGAGGAGGCAAGCAAGGGCGTATGGGTACATTAATGAGACATATAAGTGATAATCACGAAAGAGAGTTAAATATTGCAAAATTTGGTGCGGATTTTAGTGGGTCAACACAAACTAGAATGGACCCAGCAACCGGTCAGGTAATGAAGAAGTATTAATAAATTGAGGGATCGTGAAGAAATAGCAAAAATGGTAGTTGTGGGTTGTTTGTCTTTTAGTTTTCCTTCTTCTGTTGCTTTTATTCATTATATTCAAGCAATTTATAATCCTATGTTTAATGGTATTCCTAGAAATACTCGTCGGGCCGATATTTTTAGACTTCATTCACAATATTATTTTTATTTATCTACACTGTTAAAAAATATTCAATGTAGAATGGCTCTAACTTCTGTTCTTGGTCGTGCTATTAATAAAAATAATTATTTAACCATTACTTGTCATTGGATAGATAGTAATTTTGTTATGCAAAAACGTATTCTAGCTTTTTAGTATGATGAAGATCGTAAACATATTGGAGATTTTATTGCTGATTCGATTGGTAAAGTTGCAGAATTTTATGGTATTCAAAATAAAATCTTATGTATTGCTTTTGATAATGCTTCTAACAACAAGACTGTTATTACAAAGTTAAAATCTAAGCTATCTCCGTCGTTACCTGAAATATTTCATGTTAAGTGTGTTTGTCATATATATAATTTAATTGTAAGAGATGGTCTTGAGTTTTTTGAGCTTTATATTGAAAAAATTAGGCTTGATGTTGGTTTTATTCAAGGAAATAATCGAAGAAGAAGAATTAGAAACTTTAAACTTAAATGTGAACAAAATGGACTTGCACCGATATTGATGCCTGAAGAATGAGATACTAGATGGAATGCTATGTATGATTTTTTAAAAACTTATCATAAATATAGAGTTCCTATTACACTATCTTTTAACCAACATTGTGGTTCATTTGCTGATTCGACTGAATGCATGCTACATGATTCTGATTGGGCTGTAATTGATGATCTTGTTAAGTTTTTTGAAAAATATTTTGTAGCTACGGTTGAATTTTTCGATGCTTATTATCCTACTATTTGTAATATTTTAGCATATATAGCTGATATTTCTGGTTTGCTTAAAGAATATAAGAATAAAGAAGGTTACAAAGAAGTTGTCGGTGCTATGTTTGCTAAATTTTAAAAATATTTTTTTTCTGATTTTCCCTATTTACTTGGTTGGTACTATGCTAAATCCACGTATGAAATATAATATTATGTGTCACTTTAGTACTCTTATTTATTTTAACTTAGAGATAAATACTAACAATGATTCTGATGATGAAGAACAAGAACAACCTGATTTGTGGATGACTATGATTGATGCGAATGCTTACATAGATAAATTATATAACCATTATACTGATTTACTTGATTTATCTGTACGGATAAATATCACTCCAACTGTCACTCCTCATCCTCCCGAGGAGCCATCATCTTCTAAAAAACCAGCACATAATGGTTTTCCTGATTACTTTTATGATTTAAATTATTGAAACAGTGTTGAGGCGAGAGCTTACACAATAACTTATCGGAAAGAGCTGAAGTATTATCTCCGAACGCCGATAGAGGATCGTAGCTGACGGATCAACGCGTTGGATTGGTGGAGGAATAATGAAACACAATATCCTGTGCTTTCAAGATTAGCTAGAGATATATTGAATGTTTTGATGTCAACCGTTGCATCGGAGAACGCTTTTAGTCAGGGACGACAGCAGCTTGGAGACAACCGACACTTATTGGGAAGCAATGCAATAAATGTTCTTGTTTGCCTTAGAGATTGGATTAGAGTGGAATGAAGAAATCAAGGAATGGAGGTGGAGCCGAACGACGAGCAGAGACTTGAAGAAATTATGATTTCACGCGAGAACTCAGCAGAATCAAGTCCAATTCATGATTTTGCCCCTATTGACTTTGACTATCCTATGCAAACTCCCATTAATATTAACATGAATGAGTTGGAAAAAATGATGCAAAATTTGTAGATTTTTCATTCATGTAAATTATAAATTTTGAATCACTTTGCAATCAATAAAATTCAACGTTCAATCATTCATTCACTTCTTAGTCCTTACTTTGTAATTTTTTCCATTTAATGATTTAAATTGAATTTCTAATTTAAATTAAATACTTAGTTTTAATATATTACTAATTTACTATCAGTATTATTAATTAGTTATATTAAGTAGAATATGTTTTATTTAAAGTAGTACATATATTGAATGATACATATATATGTGTATATATTTTCTAAAGTAGTATATATTTAACGTATACATGTGTATATATTTTATAAATTAGTATATAACTATATATTTAGTGTATGTATATATTGTAGTATATATATATATTGTAGTATATATTTTATTTAAAGTAGTACATATATATTGAATGGTACGTATATATGTGTATATATCTTCTATAGACACTAAAATAGTATATATTTAACGTATACATGTGTATATGTTTTATAAATTAGTGTATAACTATATATTTAGTGTGTGTATATATTATAGTATATATATTGTAGTATATGTTTTATTTAAAGTAGTACATACATATTGAATGGTACGTATATATGTGTATATATATTCTACAGACTATAAAGTAGTATATATTTAACGTATACATGTATATATGTTTTATAAATTAGTATATATATCATTATATTGTAGTATATATCTTGTAACATATGTTTTATTTAGAGTAGTATATATATAACTAACGTATCGTCGTATACGCGATTACATGTGTAATTGTGTATATGTGTATATGTTTTTAAAATTCTAATGTACTATATACTATATATATAGTGGATATATATTGTTTAACGTATTTAAAATGTATATAGGTAAGTATATATAGTATATATTGGAGAAAAAACTTTTAATTTTTTATTTTGGTTTTGACCGAATTTTGAACCAATTTTGACCGGGTTTAGGTGGGTTGGACCGGGTTAGATTCGTGGGCCGGTCTCGGGTTATTTTTAAAAAATTTACAATTGGACCCGGAACCAGATCGACCCGTTTAACCAGGCCCAGATCCATCCAGGACCACAAACCGGATAAACTTGATAGGCAGGTTCCGGGTTGACCCGGCCCGGCCCACTTAACAGCCCTATACTGATCTCAACAATAACATACCCAGTATATTCCTGTAAAGTAAGGTTAGGAGAGGATAAATGTACTCTGTACTACTATCTCAGAGATGAGGTGAGGTTAACCCCAAGGGTTAACCCTTTTAATTCCAAATCCTTCCTAATATCTCTCAAGGAAAATCTCAAATTTTAATTTCAAATGACGGATTAATGTGAGCATATCCATGCAGTTAACTATGTAAAGATTCAAGACAAATCTTCAAATATAACATAATTAACTAGGGTCTAAAAAGTAATAGTCCTTGTAATTTTTCAACTATATCAAACTATAATGCTTAGACCTTACTTATACTCCCTTCGTTCCCGTTGACATGATTGTATTTTCTTTTTAGTCCCTTTCGAAAAAAGATCGAAATCTGAAAGCAATTTAATGAGAAGTTTCTATAAGAAAATAAATCTTATGGCTGGACTAAAATAAATATTCCAGTGAGAAAATAGGTGGAAATTCTAAATTCGATAGAACTACAACAACAACATAGTCAGTGTGATCCCGTCAAGTGGGGTTTGTTGGATTCAAAGTATATGAAAAGTGTAAATGAAAAATGGAGGGAACCAAGTGGAAGGAAAAATAGAGAAGAAAACACTAAAAAGGAAAGTGTACTCTAAAATGGAAAGTCTACTAATTCTCCCACATTGATGGGAGATTGTGACTTTCAAGTGTTTATATTAAGAAACAATTATTCCACTTGGTAAGTAAGGCAAGAAATAAGAGATGTCTCGCGCCGTTATCGTTGTCGCTCGCTCGGCCTCGGCCTCGGATTGATGAGATCTATCTTTTTGAACAAAGTTTATTTGACAGAAATTTAATCTTCGGATTTGGATTTGGATCGATGAGATCTATCTTTTTGGACAAAGTTTATTTGACAGAAATTTAATCCGAAGATACCAAAGGGAAAACACAACTTTTCTGTGTTTTTTATCCTCCATTTATATGCATGTATGCAGTGGCTGACATTGTTTCGAAATGTTATGCAGAAATGAAGTGATGCTTCGGAAGGGATGCAACCCTTCCATGAAATAACACACTGTTTCATGAAATGGTATGCCTGTTCGGAAAAGGCACGTTCTTTGGACAAACAAACATGATTTTGAAGAAAGATCACACCTTTTAAGTGAACCATTTCCACCTTTTCAAAGTGGCATATGATAGGCTATATAAACCTAGTTTCATCCACAACTTTAGATACAAATTTTTTAAAATAAAAACTCTCTTCTTGTCTTCAAAAATATTCTGTGTGATCAATCAAATCATTGAGTGAGTTTGTTGAATCCAACAATTTTAGGTACCACTATTGTTCGGATTAAAGGCCATTTTATCATGGGAGGAAGATTCCATAACCCCAGGTACAGTGAGGGGAATAATTCCTTAAAAAGACTCCGTGAAGTCGGGGGACTTGGCCTTAAAATTTTATTTCATCTCTTTTCTGAACATTAACAAACTTCTTAGATAGATTATTCATAATCTAGTGTTGATGGTGTTAAGGAACTTCATAAGTGTTCTTGTCTTGGACTTGAACTAGTGTTGAAGTTTGTGTTGCTTATATACAGATTTTAGTACCTGAATACATACTAAATAACAATCTTAAGGAATAAATTTTACTGTTTAAGAATATGTATTGCTTGTTTCTGGAGATTAAAGATTTTAGCTTTCTACTCCATTTGAACTTGACTAGTGATTTGAAGAAATAAAATCTTCATCACAAGTTAAAGATTATTTGGTTGACGATTGAAAGTCATAAAAACTTCATCGTTAAACTAGAAACAAGGAGTGTTTAAAGTTGTTTAACTTTATTAGTAGTATTCTGAAAAATACTAAATTTACTGTCTTGTGGTGACAGGAAGAATGACGACTGATAGTCAAATGCATGATGCTACGACTATGGCGGCAACTACCATTGCCACGACAAGTCAAGCAAATTCTCCGCAACCTATAGCACCTGCGGAGAAGCCTGGAAAGTTTGCGGGCATTTACTTCAAGAGATGGCAGGAAAAGATGTTCTTTTATGTCACCACTCTATGTCTTCAAAGGTTCACTAGTGAGGATGCTCTTGAGGTGCCCGAGGGAACCTCGGACAAAGAGCATTTCATAATAGTAGAGGCTAGGAAGCACTCAGACTTCCTTTGTAGGAATTATATCTTAAGTGGTCTCCAAGATGGCCTCTATAATGTTTACAGTGGAACTAAGATATCGAAGAAATTATAGGGGGAACTAGAACAAAAATACAAGACAGAGGATGTGGGAATTAAGAAATTCTTCGTTGCAAGGTTCCTAGACTTTAAAATGATAGATAGCAAGTCAGTTGTCTCTCAAGTGCAGGAATTACAAGTAATCATCCACGATCTCCTAGCGGAAGGTATATCTCTAAAAAATACCTTTGTTAAAACAAATTGAAAATATTCTTAGTACTCACATAAACTTTTTTATAGGTTTGATTGTGAATAATGCATTTCAAGTAGCAGCGATAATTGAGAAGCTACCACCTATATGGAAAGACTTCAAAAACTACTTGAAGCAAAACACAAGGAGATGAATGTTGAAGATCTTATTGTCCGTCTACGTATTGAAGAGGATAATAAGGCTACCGAGAGAAGATCAAAAGGAAATTCTACAATTAATGAAGCACATATTGTAGAAGATGACCAAAACAATTCTAAGAAAAGGAAGAAAGTTGAATATGGAAACAATCAACCCAAGAAGAAATTCAAGGGAAAGTGCTTCAACTGTGGGAAGATTGGCCACAAGTTTACAGATTGTCGTGCCCCTAAGAAAGACAAGGCAAGAAAAAAGACCAAGCAAATATGATTGAGTCCAACAAAGAATGTGATGATTTGTGTGCTATGCTTTAAGAATGCAACTTGGTGGGGAATCCTCATGAGTGGTGGATGGATTCTGGTGCCACCCGCCATGTTTGTGCCAACAAAGAGTGGTTTTCGACATTTGCTCTGGCTCAAGTAGAAGAAACAATCTACATGGCTAACTCCACTACTACAAAACTAAAAGGAACTGGAAAGGTGTGCTTGAAGATGACTTCCGGTAAAGTGTTGACACTTAGCAATGTCTTATATATTTTGGAGTTAAGGAAGAGCTTGATTTCTGTTTCATTTCTAGACTAGAATGGATTCAAATGTGTTTTTATTTCCGAAAAAATTATACTTAGTAAAGGAGAAGTGTATGTAGGAAAAGTCTACCTCACTGAGGGCTAATTCAAAATGAATGTTGAAATCAATAAAAGTTCAATTTCTTCTTACTTGCTTGATTCTTATGATTTATAGCATGAAACTTTAGGCCATGCTAATTACAAAATATTACAAAAACTGATTAACTTAGAAGTTTTGCAAACTTTGAGTGCAATAAATCAAAGTGTCAAACGTATGTGGAATCAAAGTATGCAAAGCATCCTTATAAGTCCATTGAAAGGAATTCCAATCCCTTAGACTTAATACATATTGACATTTATGATATGAACTCAACACCATCACGTGGTGGGAAAAAATATTTCATAACTTTTATTGACGATTGCACTAGATATTATTATGTCTACTTGCTAAATAGTAAGGATGAAGCAATAGATGCGTTTATACAATACAAAATTGAAGTTGAAAATTAGTTAGAGAAAAAGATAAAAATGATAAGAAGTGATAGGAGCGGAGAATATGAATCTCCCTTCGCCAAAATATGTGTAGAGAATAGAATCCATTAAACTATCGCCTGTATTCACCTCAATCTAATGGAATTGCGAAAAGAAAAAACCAAACTTTGAAGGAATGATGAATGCCTTACTTATAAGTTCAGGTTTACCGCAAAACGTGTAGGGGGAGGCTATCCTTACATCCAACCATATACTCAATAGAGTTCCCCATAGTAAGACACAATCAATTCCTCATGAAAAATGGAAAGAAAGGAAACCCAACTTGAAATATTTCAAAGTGTGAGGGTGTCTAGCAAAGGTCCAAGATTCTATGCCTAAAAGGGTTAAGATAGGAACTAAGACGGTGAACTGTGTGTTCATAGGATATGCTAAAAGTAGTAAAGCATGTCGATTTTTGGTTCATAAATCCAAACATCCGAATATTAATGAAAATATGATAATTGAATCAGATAATGCTGAATTCTTTGAAAATATTTATCTGTATAAAACTAGACATGAACAGTCTAGTAGGGGATCTAAATGACCTCGAGATGAACCAAGTGAGAATGTACATAATGAAGAAAATCCAAGACGTAGTACACATCAAAGAACGTCAACTTTATTTGGATCGAATTTTGTAATATTTCTCTTAGAAAATGAGCCTCAAACATTTAAAGAAGTGATGTAGTCATTAGACTCATTCTTTTGGAAAGAGGCAGTCAATAGTAAGATTGATTCAATCTTAAGAAATCATACATGGGAATTGGTTGATCTTCCTCCAGGAAATAAACCTTTGGGTTCTAAATGGATCTTCAAAAGAAAAATAAAAGTAGATGGTACTATTGACAATTACAAGGCAAACCTTGTAGTAAAAGGCTTCAAACAAAAAGAAGGCCTTGATTACTTTAATACATACTCGTCGGTAACAAGGATAACGTCGATTTGAATATTAATTGACTTGACGGAGGTATATGGTCTTGAAATCCATCAAATGAATGTGAAAACCGCATTCCTAAATGGAGAATTAAAGGAAGAAATTTACATAGAACAGTCTGAGGGTTTTGTGGTTCCAGGAAAAGAAAATAAGGTGTGTAAACTTGTTAAGTCACTATATGGACTAAAACAAGCACCTAAGCAATGACATGCAAAGTTTGACCAAACCATGTTGGCAAACGAATTCAAGATAAATAAATGTGATAAATGTGTTTACATTAGAGAAGAGTGGAAACGACATCCAAGGGAATGAGTTTAAGGCCTAGGACAAGTCAACATGGCGGTAACTCTACCTAGTAGACTGGAGATCCCAAGAACTAGGTTCAAGGAGATTAAACAAAGTTGTGTCTGACAGGTTCAACATTGTCAATATACCCTAACCCATTCTCATCATGTAGACAATGTTTAGTAAATAAGGATAAGACTTAAGGTAAAAAGTCTTTTAATGATTATCTAAGTTTGACAGATTTGACCAAATAGTTTTATCTATAGGATTAAATGTTTAGAAATCACCTATGTGAGGGCAAAGTAGAAGCCGCTTTAAGGAGAATGTTAGTAAAGGCCTATTCTCTAAGCTCTCATCAAACTGGGACGTGTTCATGGCTGAAAAGAATAAAACCGTGAGAACCATAAATGGTAAAAGGATGGTTGTGTGACATGTGTTGTCTAGGTGTACATTAAAGCTCAACGATTCAAAGATATCAAATCTACAGATTGACCGAGTGCATTCGATGAATGTTCACTACGGAAAATTCAATAGAAAACCCACTTATCCAGATGAATCAGTCTTTGCTTGATGATCACATACTTGTCTGTAAAAATTCTACAAAAAATAGTCATTCCTCATTTATGTGGGGGATTTTGGGTTTAAAGTATATGAAAAGTATGAATGAAAAATGGAGGGAACCAAGTGAAAGGAAAAATAGATAAAAAAAAACACTAAAAAGGAAAGTGTACTCTAAAATGAAAAGTCTACTAATTCTCCCACATTGGTGGGAGAATGTGACTTTCAAGTGTTTTTATTAA
Organism: Capsicum annuum; assembly: GCF_002878395.1. Taxonomy (NCBI): domain Eukaryota; kingdom Viridiplantae; phylum Streptophyta; class Magnoliopsida; order Solanales; family Solanaceae; genus Capsicum; species Capsicum annuum. The sequence continues at coordinate 67,097 of NW_025856359.1, read as the reverse complement.
GAAACACTTATTTCACTTGGTAAGTGAGGCAAGAAATAAGAGATACCTCGCGCCGCCGCCGTCGTCGCTCGCTCGGCTTCGGCTTCAAATTCGGATTTGTATTTGGTTTGACAAAAATTTAATCCGAAAATACCAAAGGGAAAACACAATTTTTTTGTGTTTTTTATCCTCCATTTATATGCATGCATGTAGTGGCTGACACTGTTTCGAAATGCTATGCAGAAACGAAGTGATGCTTCGGAAGGGATGCAACCCTTCAATGAAATGACACACTGTTTTATGAAATGATATGCCTGTTTGGAAAAGACACATTCTTTGGACGAACAAACATGATTTTCAAGAAAGGTCACACCTTTTAAGTAAAAGAGGCACCTGATAGACTATATAAACCTGCTTTCATCCACAAGTTTAAACACAAATTTTCTGAAATAAAAATTCTTTTCTTGTCTTAAAAAATATTCTGTGTGATCAATCAAATCGTTGAGTGAGTTCGTTGAATCCAACAATTTGAGGTACCACTATTGTTCGTATTGAAGGTCATTCTATCCTAGGAGGAAGATTTCATAACCTCAGGTACAGTGAGGGGAATAATTCCTTAAAAAGACTCCGTGAAGTCGGGGGACTTGGCCTTAAAATTCTATTTCATCTCTTTTCTGAACATTAACATACTTCTTAGATAGAGTATTCATAATCTAGTGTTGAAGGTGTTAAGGAACTTCATAAGTGTTCTTGTCTTGGACTTGAACTAGTGTTGAAGTTCGTGTTGCTTATATACAGATTCTAGTACCTGAATACATACTAAATAACAGGGTTTGGGGTTGATAGAGCATACGCAAACCATGCTCTAACCTGAGGGCAAGAACTAATGTATATTAGGATACAAGTGTATCCCCAAGTGGAATGGATTCGAGTTTTCTCTTTGATAATCAATGAATTAGTATAAGATTCGATATACTTCCAACATCAATTCTTATCAGCAATATAATTTTGTGTTGATAGATCTATATAATATATTAATTTCATTACACCTAATGTGAATCGAACACCAAGTTTTGGTGCAGTCAGTGAATAGGAAATCACAGTTAGAACTTAGAATGGAAGATGATGCTCTTAATTATACAAATTATGTACCTAACAAAAACTAGCTTATGTCCAATCATTACTAAATAATTATCAATCATAAAGACCTACCAAATTAATTAAATCTTGTTTAAGTACATTTGGCATGTTATGGTTGGTCTCTGCTTACCCATCACATGTTGCTAAGGGTATTACTCAATTCCTCACATGGATAAATAGAATAACAATTCGATGTACGAAATATTATGTAATCATCTGAGTTTGGGGATGTGTTGTATATGTCGAAGGGGTGTTATGTGAGTAGCTTATATATTGATGCAAGCATCAATGACCCACATGTAAATCCGTGATTTTAGGTCATATATGGAGATCCAACTTTATCATTGTTCTAGACACCTTTTCTAAGTCTAATTTACAAAGCATTCCGTGACCAACTAGGTTTTCCAGGAAGAACAACACCTTAAGGGGTACTAATATAGAAAGCCTATTTTGACGCAAATGTTTAGTGGTTGATTGTCACTCCTCCATAACCCGAATCCTTATTTGCACTTGATGTTTATATCAAAATAATTTTATAAGTTAATATTTGACTGATCACGTCAAGTGGTGATTGTTATCCAGCTAGCTGCATCAAACATTATAAACATAGTCGTTCTTTCCCTTCATTTCCGCACTACAAAAAAATGGATATATAGCTTCAGAATACATCATAGCTAAATGTAAAAAGTTCCATGGTCAAACACTTTAGCCACCAAATTTATTTCCGTAGCATTCTTAACAAGAAGTGGCGGAACTAAAAGTTAGCTACAGACTTTATATGGTCTGAGACTAACTGCTAATACTTACAGCTACAAAAAAATTATGTTGTAAACTGTGATGATAAAAAAAATTCTTGCTATGAAATTTATACTTGTGGCAAATAATTCTACTTTTTTGTCATGACAAATAAAAGCTATAGTAATTCTTATATTATAGCCACAATGTCTTCTGTTGTGGCAAAAGACTTGATTTATTTTCTATGATATTTTAAATGTGTGGCTATTTTGTATTTCAGTCTCATGTTAACAATACTTATATTTAGCTACCAAATAAAAAATACATAGCTATATACTTGAGTATTTGCCACAAATATTGTTGTGATGTAGCTAAGAATTTATTATTTATGCTACAAAATGCACACCTCATAACTCATTTGAATTAACAATGGAAAGTGAATATTAGTTAATTTTTTAGGGTGAAAATCATTTTCCCCCTCAAGTTTACTTTAAAAAATCAAACTCTCCCCCTTTCTTTTTATTAAAAAATTCCCCCCCCCCCCCCTACCTTGACAATGTCTATTTTAACCTTGAAATTAGCAATATCTTCTTATAGTATATACATTATTTATTTTAGTCAAGCATTTATATATTTTTATTTAAATTTTTTAGTATAACCTTTTTAATAAATTTGTCACAAAAGCTAATTTATTTTTTATGATTGTTATTTTATTGAGATAACGTACAAGTATTTTTCGTCCCCCCCAAAAGAAGTACAAAAATATTCTGATACTTGATGGCCAGATCAGCAAAAATGAGTTTAGGTGGTAATAGCTCTCCCTTAAAGTTTAAGTGTGTCATAACAACTTCAGATATAGTTTAGGGGTACCTCGTCCCTTATCTCTTATTTTACATGCATTAAGTGTGTGCGTGATATATATATATATATACTCCCTAGGTTCTTTTTTACTTTTCACTTTTCGTTTTTTCAAGTCAACCTGCATAAATTTTGACAAATATTTTAAGATATATTTTTTTATTTTATTAATATGAAGAAGGATTGCAACTTATAGCATTTTTCATATATTTTCTGATCATCTAAATTTTAAATTTAAATATTAAATCATACATTTTAAAATGTTGGTCAAATTTCATGCAGGTTGACCTTAGAAAGCGAAATAATGATAAGTAAAAGTGAACAGAGGGAGTATATATTTATAATATAAGTAAAATTTTGAATTAATTTAGTATAAAATATATCTCCATTTTTGTTATATGTTATATATTACATGCATTGAAATATGTTTATGAAATTATTTTTATTTGTTATTTTCACTAGTATAAATAGATATTACTGTTTTAATTATTATTAATAAATAAATTTTCATATCATGGTCATTTATTTCATTTAGAACATCACTAACTTATATACTTAATATATGTTTCTCACGTTTTTTATCTAGAAAATAATTTTCTTTTTATTTACAAAATTTACTATGTATATTAAATAAAAAATATAATAATTTTAAAGAGGTAAGGAAAAATAAAGATTAATAGTGTAAGGGTAAAATAGATATTTAAAATAGATAAGTAGGAAAAAGGGGGAAGAATGCTTATTGTTTAAAGTTAAGGGAGTAGTTTCATTTTTAAAGTAAAGTTGAGGGGGTGGGGGGAATGATTTTCACCCTAATTTTTAATAATTATATTAGGTTTAGCCGTAAATATAAATATTCATTACTACAAATTGAGGAATATTGTCATAAGCATTATTAACCACAAGAATTTCTATAATATAATGAAGACTAAAAAGAAATTCCAAAATAAATTTCAACATTTATATTACTATAATTTAAAGAATCTTCTACAAGCTTTGTTAGTAGCAAAAGTTACATATAATTGTATTTTACAATTCTTTTAAAATAATTTTGCTTGAATCCATGCTTCATAATCTCTCCTTCCATGCACGGTCTTCAATCGAACCTTAGTTTGATCAGCATCCGTCTTAATTTGTCATTTATTTTTTCTTATTACGCTACTACACCTGTTAATAATAATAAAGTATTTTAACACAAAAAAAATAAGAATCATTACATGCAAGAGTGTGTATACATAGAATTCGAGGAGAAAAGATATACCTTAGATTTTTTTTTACTAAAATTAACAAATAAAAAAAAAGAAAAAAAAAAACAAAGCAGCCAAATAAGTTAAAAAAAATCCGTAAACCTCTTATGATCTATAAATATAAAGCTCAAATTTCATATCAATTCTAATACCCACACAAGTAGAAAACTACCATTACATTAATTTTTTTAAAAAATACACAATCCAATGAAATATCAATATAGTAAAAACTTATCTCATTTACTTAGAGAATTTCATGTTTAAAACCTACAAAAAAAAAATTAAAGAAGTTATGCAAATATCACAGATGAGAAAAATCAAATTAAAATAAATAGATGGGAATATGAAAGACTGAGAGGCGGGAGGAGTGTGGGGAACAAGGAAGGAACGGAAAAGGAGAAAGAGAGATTAGGGTTGTTAAATAAAAAGGGGAATTAGGTTAATTTATTTAATTTTTAAATTTTGGAAGGAAATCTTTTAATTTTTGGTAATTTTAATTTTAGGGGGAAATTGGGGAAAAGGTGGCGGTGGTGGGAGGTTAGATTTGAAAAAGTTTTTAATTGTTTAATGGGTCTTTGTGTGGTTTTTTCAAAATTTTATTATTATTATTATTATTATTATTATTATTATTATTATTATTATTATTATTATTATTATTATTATGTACAAATGCTATTAGTACTATTTAATTAACAAATATAAAGAAAAAAAATTCTAATGAAAATAGTAATAAAATAAATGGTAAAATTATGTACACTTTACTTTAAGTTAATGGAAAAATTCAAGTATTTATATGAAATAAATATAATTTTAAAAAATATACTCCTATTAACTTTTTTGGTCCTCTATAATATTGTTATTAAGTTGTTATATACTTCATATTTTTAAAAAATCTTAGTTTATAGCATATAATTAATTTTATGATTATTATTAAGTTTGAATTATTATTTTTAATTTGCATTGAAAATTTTAAAAACTATCCAAATTTAAAATGACTTATATAGATTAAAATTTCAAATAAAAATTGTTAATATTAGAAAATCTATATAATATATCTACACATAGTAGGAGAAACAAAATAATATTGTAATGACAAGTGTGTATTATTATATAATTTAAGTTTGAATATTATATTAACGTAAGAATTTTAAAAAATTAAATGCCAATTCAGTTTTATCAATATCTATAATGGGAATTTAAATTCATGTTAAAGTGGCTTAATTTCTATTGGTGAAATTATACTTTCACTATATTCGATTACTTCAATTTAAATCTAAAATGGATATGAATTTTAACTTACATTTTTTAAGTGAAAATATTAAACTTATATAAATTTTAAATGAGTTATATGATTTAAGTATCAAGTTTAAAATAGAAAATTTTAAAAATAAAATAAAGCTATTAACCTATTTACATAGAGTAGGAGAAACAAAATAATATGTGATGACAATTTTAAAATTTTAATTTTTTATAGTTTGAATTAAAAATATAAAAATTATATAAACTGTATGACTTAATATATCAAGTTTAAAATAAAAAATTCAAAAAAATAAAACTGTCAACAATAAAAAAATTTAAAAAAATATTAAAATTGCCAGTATCTCTATCTTTATTAATGTACGAGTACTAATTATTTTTATTAAAGTATAATATTTTTTTAAAAAAATTCTAGTCTAATTTATATTTCATGTTTGGATAAAGTGTGGCATTAATTAATTAAAGGTTAAAAATTAAATTAGAAAACACATTTAAATATTATGTGTAGAAATTACAGAAAAAAGGATAGATAATGTAAGGATTATAATTTGAATTAAATTTTATTGAATAAAATAAAATAAATAAATATAATTTGGTTTGTTAAATAATTTATAAAAATATTTAATTGACACATTTTTAATAATGTTAGTATGTCCCGCGAATACGAATATTAGTATACATTCTACCTCAGCAATTAATAAAAAATTTTACAAATACACTTGGAGGAAATAAGTGCTTACATATAAAAAAAAGAGGCTAATTTTAAAGTAATAAAGTATCAAACATAAAAAATATCTTTACAATTTTCAATGAAAAAAATAATTACACATATTTAAAAAAAAGTTCAATTAACATTCAAAAACATCATGTTGCAGCAAAATAAAATACAATGTTGAATACGTAAAAGAAGTTAGTTGATAAGTTTGAAATCATAAGTTGTTATATAAATTGTCTATGGTTGAAGATTATCTTCTTTTTCTATCTTTAATTCTGTTATTTTAAATTTATGTTTACTCATATATATATATATATATATATATTTGTAACTTATACATAGGATCTTATAAAATTGAATTTGAATCGATCAGTAGAATGATAAACACCTCTAATTATACTAAAATTGACAAATATATTGAGTCAAATAATAATTCTGAAAACAATTAGTCGGGATGAAGTTTGAACGAAATTTATTAAAGTTTAAAAAAAAATTGAGATGGTTAGTTAATTGAAATAAATATAATCAAGTATTTATTTAAATTATATTTAAATTTTACAAAATTTAAAATTGAATTAAATCATATGAGTAACACCTCTAATCATATTAGATTAATAAATATAATATTTTTTAAAACTTCAGCGAGACTTATCAAAGTTATATTTAAGTTCAATATAATTAGGTAATCAAAATTACTTAGATATAATCACATATTTATTGTAAATATATTTGAAATTCACAAGTTCACATGTAGTATTGGATCAAATCAAACGAATAACATATCCAATTACTCTACATTAGTAATATTACAATAAACTTCAACTTGTCATAAAAAATAATTATTAGCTGCAAAATTTAATCACAATAATAAATTTAAGGCTTGATTATTTCGTTATAAAAAATAATTAGCTATTATTAAGTCATCTATTGCCATGAATAGTACTCAAAGCAAAAATATTTATAACTTTAATCATTTATTTTAAATAACCTTTTTAAGGCTAAAACATAACTATTGCTATAACAAGTTTTAGCACGTGTCAAATATTAAACATTAACTAAGAAATTTACTAAAACAAAAAATCTATGGCTATATTATTTAACTATTGCAACAATCTTTACTTACATGAAGTAAAAAAAAAATAGCCACAAAGTTGTATTTTAAATAATTTAGTGTGGCTAAAAGATTATTATGACTACATAAGTTTTAATTCGTAGCAAAAAATAATAATTTTCTACAAATTTTCTTTATAGCAGAAAACAACGTGGCTATATCATTTAATTATTGCCACAATTTTAATAACTTGAAGCAAAAAAAATTATTTAGCTACAATATCTTGTTTTAAATAGTTATTATGGCTAAAAGACCATTATTGCTACAATAATTTTTATCGCATGATAAAAACTTATGATTAGCTACCAAATTTTATTATAGCAATAAAATTGTAGCTATTTAAGCAACTATTACCACGCTTTTTAGTAATTGTAGCAAAATAAGAAATTAGCTTTGTCAGTTTAATTTTCATGGCTACGAAATATTACGAATTTATAAATAGCTACATAATTCAAATTGTTGTGGCTATTACTAAGTAATAGCTACAAATTTTAAATCCGTAGCTTAGATTTTGTAGCAATAGATATATTGCGTTGTAGACAACTAACATTGTGTGTTCATGTTTATATGCTTCAAAACACACACACACACACACACACACACATATATATATATATATATATATATATATATATATATTAACAGTGTGTGTTCATGTTTCATCAATTAATTTCTATTGACCATCATGCTATTTGTTGTTGCTATTGTTCTTTTCTTCAATATATTTTCTTTTTATAATTGTTTTGACATGTTTTTACTTGTATTGAATGTCTTTTAAAAAATAATTTTTCTACCTTTGCAAGATCGCACTTCCATGATTATATTAGAGCCTGATTAATTTAAATTTGTATAAAAAAATCTCACTTTGTGGTAATACACTTTCTATGGTTTAAAAGGATTGTTGGGTGCACTAAAGATTCTGCTATACACTGGATTCGGTGAAGAACCGAATTACAATGACCTATTATACGAAACTTTACCTTACATTTCCGCCAAAAATTATTTCCACAAATTGAACTCCTGAACTCTTGGTCATACTTCCTATTGTTTAGTGGTCTTAAATTCGTTTTCCACTAAAAAGTTTAATATTCTTTGTAAAAATAGTATAAAAATTGAAACTTCGAAAATGAGAAACACTTGCAAGCGATTATAACACCGTCAAAAAGTATTCCACCACGAGTTGCCAAAGCACAATCAGTCAATCGTCAATCTCCAGCACAAAGTGTTGAAAAACAAAGATTTACAACAATAGCAGACAAATACAGCCAAGTATCACCTCGCAGGTTTCATCTCTTCTACGAGCAATAAGGAAGAGAAAACTTTTAAGTGATATTCTTAAGCACTCAAAGGATGTTACTGATAAGACAACATGTATATCTATAATCTATAATATATTAAAAGTGTGAACAGCTTTAGAAAAATGATTTGAACTTTTTACTCTTTATTAAAAGATTCTTTTTTAAACAAAACTGTCTTTTCACTATTTTTTAAAATTTATTATTTTTTATTATATTAACTAGACTTCCTAAAATATATGAGACTCCTAAAATATATGGTATGAGTATTAATTAATATTTTTCTTTCTACTAGACTTCCTAAAATATATGAGACTCCTAAAATATATGGTAGAAGAATTAATTAATATTTTTTCTACTGTTCAATTAGAAAAATACTCCTAAAATAGGACGAAAATACATTTTTAAATATTAAGATGTACGTTAAACTTGAGAACACACCGGTTTGCCTATTGGGAGAATATGATTGATGTTCATCTAACTTAATTCGATTACATGTCTAGATTGATGGATGCTTAATTTTCTAACCCTCAACTTCTTCACTGTTTTTGTTAGCATAATAGAATTCAACATGTGTGTATATATATATATCTTCTTTGTTTTCATTCAAAATCATTCTCCAGGGTCAAAATTTTCGCTCAGACAAAAATTAGTTGGATCAAAATCGAAGTTTTGTGATCACTATTATGTTATTTTTTTTATAATTTACAGGTCGTAGGTGAATGTTGGTTGACTTTGAAGAATTTCTTGTGTAAAAGTTAGGTTTAATTGTATTGTTTTGATATCTTTATTATCTTATTATTTTATTTTAATTTATAGAAGTTAGATGAATGTGAGTCGACTTTGAAATTTTTTTTTAGGTAAAGGTTAAGTTTAATTGTATTATCGTAATATCTCTATTAGTTTATTATTTTGTTGTAGTTTACAGTTCATAGATGAATCTCGATCGGCTTTGAGAAAGTTTTGTGTGTGAAATTTAAGTTTAATTGTATTGTTTTGATATCACTTTTATCGTATTATTTTGTTGCAGTATACAGGTGATAGATAAATGTTGGTCAGCTTTGAGATTTTTTTTTATGTAAAGATTAGGTTTAGTTGTACTATTTTGATATCTCTATTATCGTATTATTTTGTTATTGTTTATAGGTGGTAGATGAGTGTCGGAAGACTTTGAGAAAAAATTTGTGTATAAAGATTAGATTTAATTGTATTATTTTGATCTCTCTATCATTGTATTATTTTGTTGCAATTTACAGATAGTAGATGAATGTCGATCGACTTTTAAAAATATTTTTGATAAAAGTTATGTTTAATAAATAAATTCTCCATCTTTACATACTCAAAAAATATTAAATTTAATTATTATATTCATTTTTATTATTGAAACAAATATCCCATTTAGTGTAATGTTTGAACTCATAAAAGTGAGGTACACGCCTTGGGCGCTTACACCTAAACTAGTATATTGAAGGGAAAGAAAAGGTTATTACAACGATGGTTCTTTATTTGTGTTCAATTTTTAATTAGAGAAGTATGAATTATTTGAATTAGAGAAGTAAAAGACATAGAGAAGGGTATAAAAGCAATGGTAAATTAGAAAAATCCAACCCAATTCACAGATGAAATTTTGCAAAAATATTCCCACAATTTTTTGTTTACTGTGAATGTTCGAAAACACTCCTCAACTGAAAGAAATATGCAGCAATTACAAATCTTGAACTACAAATTTTGATTTCTACAAACAATAGATAACTCAAAGTTTCACTACACACTATTCAAGCAAGAAAGCAAAATTTAATTTTAGCTCAAAATAATAGTGTTACAATGGACTTATTTAATTTGTAAAGTCTAAATTAATTTTTCAATCCAAATAAAGTTGAATCTTTATTTA
>NW_025856359.1:40541-53872 GCF_002878395.1 Capsicum annuum | reverse complement strand
AGATCTGGGTAATTTCGGGCTTAGATGCATATCTACACATACATGATACTTTTTTCAATATCTTGTATCTATTTTTATCTGTTTAACTCTTGTTTTTTAAGTTTTAGTGAAATCAGCACACTAAAGATGCATGTTAGTAAGCTTAAAGATACATATAGTGTTTTTAAGTTTTAGTGAAATCAGCTAACTAAAGATGCATGTTAGTAAGCTTAAAGATACATATAGTGTATGAGCGGTATGTTATATGTATCTCGCTTTATTTTATTTCTTTTAATTCAATTATTTTTTTTAATTCAATCTTTTAGCCCTCGTGCGTTATATCGTTAATTCAAACGCCGGAATAACTTAACAACACTAAAATATTCATTGCAATTACTTCGAATAAAATCAAGAAAAAATAATAAAAAGGTCGTAAGAATCGTTTATAACTGAAAACGAAATATGGAAGAATTTTATTTTAAAACGTGGAATAACAAATAAATTAACTATTTTCATGGGATTTTATTCAATTTTTACCATTATTAGTTATGTTACTTGCTAAATTAAAGAAAATTTAGTCATTACAGACCTTAAATTATGCAAATTAGTTTAGTTATTAAATGTATCTATAGGATGTATCTCATGTTAGTTATATGTATCTTCAACACAATATATTAAAAAATTAAGATGTATTTTATCGTACAGAAAAAATTAACGAGAGATACATATATGTATTATCGTGCACAATATGTATATTTAACACTACTAATATGTATCTTTGGTATGTTTATATCACTAAAATAAAAACATCAAGATATATATATATAAACAATCTAAACCAGAGATACAAGATGAAGAAAAAATGTATCTAATTAGATCAAATATGTATCTCGGCCTACTAAAAATAACAAAAATAGAATTATGTAAAACAACAATCAATTTTTTGTTAAATGCATAATTGAATAATCAAGAGACAAATACCTATTTTTGAAACATTAAACAAGATACAAATTTTTTTGGTCAGATCTTTTCGCATAGAAATTGAAGGAATGCTCAATGACATACCATACCATAACTGAAATAAGGTACACTTGTCCATCGCTAACAACGATTCCATCGCTCTTATAGCCCTCATACTTTATATTGTTAATTCAGAATGACATAATAACACTGAAATATTCATTGCAATTACCTCAAACAAAATAAAAAAAATAAAAATAATAATTTATGAGTCGTTCTTGATGGAAATTGATAATGAAAGAGATTTGTTTAAAAATATGGAATAAGAAACAAATTACCTTTTTATGTGGAATTTTATTGAGACTTAACCATTATTAGTTAGATTAATTGCTATATTAATGAAAATTTAGCCGTTACATTTCTTGATTTAAGCAAATTAGTTTACTAACTACATGTATCTATAGGATGTATCTAACATTACCTAAATGTATCTTCAACGACTAACAAATGGGATTTTATGAAATTTAATAAAAAGTTAGAATTTTAGGTAATTAATGGTAAAACATGTCAGGATATAGGTAAAATTTACTTAATTAATTAGTGTTAAAAGTCTATGTGCAAATGCATCTCATGTATCTATTGGCTAGATATAAACATCCTGTTACTAGTAATATACTATTGTTTCCCTTAGCCCTTTCTTTTCCTAATTAAGTTTCAAAAAATTTTAGTAACTCAGTTGGTGGTGCTGCTTGAATCTATACTAGTTGGTGTTTGCAAAGTGGGAATCAAACCGTCACCCACGAAGTGAAAATTTAAGCAGCACCTTGAATGAGCTACTAAATTCTCTGATTTGATTTCCACCTTGTAATTTACTTCCTCATTTTCGCCTCTCCTGCCTCCAATTTAAAAAGAAAAAAAGAAGTTTCGAAAAGAAAAAAGATTTGAGCCGCTGCTAAACCAAATTAAGAATACAACTCAAAACACATCTAAGAAAAATATAGGAATGGAAATTACTCCTGTACTCTTAGAAAAAGTTTATATTTGTCCTTCGTCATGCATTTTAGATATACTAGTCTCTGAAAATATTTGTTCCGCGTGTGTCCTATTTAATCAGTGTAATGTATTTGAATAAAAATAACAACAACATACTCAATATAAATAAGATTTGAGGAGGTAGTATGTACATTGATCGACCTTATTCCTATCTTGTGCAAGTAGAATAAGTTCGAATTATTCAACAATTTTTTTTTTAAAAAGAGTAAGTTTCAGAAAATGAGGATGTAAATCTTGTTTAACTAACTTAATTAGTAAATGTTACCCCACAAAAGTCCTCAATGCCTTATTACAATTTTGATAAAATGAGAATAGATTAAAATTGTACTTCCTGCCAATTGTGCATTATGTTTGCATATGTTGTGAATGCACAATAAAATTGAACCTACAAAAAAAAAAAATAGTAGCTCAATATCCTCTAATTAATGATGAATATTTAATTAAAAAAATCCAAATATAAGTAGGAATAGAAAATCTTGAAATTCAATTTAGGAAACATAATTTACAAACATATCAAAAGATTACTTATATATTGTCAATAGGGAGTCAAGAATCTATTAACTTAATTCATTTTATTTCTCTTGAATATTTAGATACTTCTTCCATCAATGTTAATGAATTCCAAAATATATTATGTGAGCACCACAATAAGTTTGCATCTTCAATAGAAAATTAAAAAACTAAATAGGTTACATAAAAATATATTGATTAAAAAACAAAATATGTGCTTTGAATTTAATGATAGTTAGGAGTTGTTTGGTAGAGTGTATTAAAAAAATAATATATGTTTTAATCTTGTGTATTATCAGTACCTTATTTGTTACATTTTTTAGTCTACTAGTGAAACCGTACGTGCCTCGCACACATGTAACATTTGATTATTTAAAGTTAAATGAATTTATCTAATGCGGAGATTTTAATGAAGTGTAAAAAATTCAAATCACTATTCAAACATCCTTCGCACTATAATATAATAATGTAAACATAAACAAATATTTTAGTGTAAGCACATCTATATTTTACCACCAAAAGTTTCAAGTGGTTGATGAATCGTCATGTTTGTGTTTGCCATTTAGTACCTCTTTCTCTTGTTACCAGAGGCTTATAGAGACACATCAATTTGAACCATATTTATGGTACGGTTATTATTTTTTTCTATATTTAAAATCTTTCCTTGTTTTTAAATTTAAATCTTTACAAAATCATTGATTACATTCTTATTGCGTATTTAAAACTTTTAAAAATTTGGTACTTCATAAGTTTTTCTTTTTCTAACGCTTTTATTTATTTCTAGATTTTTCAAATCTTCTTAAAATCAAATTTAGTTGATTTAGAATTCTTAAACTAATGAAAAAAGTGTTAGTTGTCATTAATTCTGATGGCTTCTAATAAATAAAGATTTTATCATATATATATTTAATTAATTTTTAACTCTTAAATATTAATAAAAAATAGTGAAAAAGTGATTTTGTCTAAAGTAAAGACTTTTAATTAAAGGCAAAAAGTTCAGACAATATTTTTAAGGCCCTTCACACTTTTAATATATTATATAAATAAATTATAGCTATAGATGTATAACTACTAAAAGGCATTACTTATACACTATATTGTGTATTGAGGTGTGTATTACTAATACCTCAAAATTCATGGCATTAGTAGTGCAATAGATCTAATGCATGCATTAGCATGATTAAATACACAATTATCCCTCAAATTCTTTTTTCGCATCTTTGTCAATATATATGTGAAGGGTATTTTTGTAAAAAAAGTATTTTTTTTAGAAATTATGTGATTCATATTATTTTTAATACATTAAACCAAATACTGTAGAAGAAAATACAAACATAATTAATGCAAGCATAGCTAACACAAGCATTGCTAATACAAATATTACTAATACACCATATTTTGTATTATTCTTATTCACTCTACCAAACGATCCCTAAGAGTCATATGTTGTAAGATGAATATATAAATGGAGTATTTGTCACGAAACGAATCAGGCCTTGATTGTGACGGACATCCCAAACCAATCAAGGCTTGAGACGACCCCTTAACCTTATCTCATGAGCATATTAATATAAAGAAATTATGGGAGTTAACCAATAGAATAAAAGAAATTAAATGAACCATAAGATCAAATTTGTAAGTCAAAACCAAATCCAACAAACTAACAACTCAATACTGTCTGCAAAGCCTCTAACCATAGAATATCAACTAGGTCGGGACATGACTCCGACCATGCCAAAAGAAAAGATCCAAAATATGAAATAGAGACAATGACTGAAAAGTAACAGTGCCTTCTAAATGACGGAGGACTCACCACTTCTCATCAGTTGTTCAATAGTATAACGAACCACCAAACGTTGCACAGGATCGCAAGAAAAGAACTCTGAACCTGCATCATGAAACAATGCAGCGTCTGAAGACGGTCAGTACGGCAAGTACTGACATGCAACCCAAGAAAAGGGAGAAATATACATTGACCAAAAGAATTAGTCATAAAATGCATGTCCAACACGCCATAAAGATAATTAAATGAAGGAGCAGGGGACAAGGAATATCCAACCATAACTCTTTCGAATATTTAATCCTGAATTATTTAGCTTGCACTGTCCTTCAGTCACCCACGAGCTATATGGATCTGATTCCCCCCATCGGAGGGGCATCAATCCATATTGGCCGTATAGATAGAGGATTAGGCTAAAGTCACCACCAGACATTAACCTCCCAAAATCATAACTGTGTACTACAGCGTGAAGCAAGACACAGTGGTCATAAACCCCCCAACGTTGACAAACGTGGTCTAAGTGTTCGTCTCAAGGATTAAACTTTTTTGATGAAGCTACACAATTCTCATTAAGCCCAATTAAAAATATTTTCATATTTCCATTAACCATTAAGTTTTTCATTAAGGAATTTCCAAAATTTGGTATATCATACCAAGACTTGCAAGTTGTCCATATAATGTCGTACGATTTTTATTTAACCACTTAAACTCCAAATCAATTTAAAAATCTAATATAGACTATTTTGCCATTTATGTTTTACAATGTTTCAAATGATGAGCTAAAAACTTCAAAATCTCTATTTAAAATCAAGTTATACAGCAGGTTAAGGTTTATATCTTTACCAGGAAAAATCCATATCCATTATGCAATGAAGATGCCAATTTTTCCCTCTTTGTAAATCGCAATTTAGTTGACAACCATTATTTGAACGTGGAAAACTATTAAAACAAGGGAAAAAATCAATACAAATATATGACAATCAAAATCCCTCAATCCTAACTTTATACAACCATTAAAACATAAGAATATAAGTAAATATCAAAATTTAAAGATAATTGAGATAAGGAAGTGTCCAACATATTTTTTTTAACGGAATAAATTCGAGAAGAACTTGAGTTTAGAGCTCTGAGAGTTGAATCCTTGGGAAGAATCTTAGTTTGTTTTTCATGAGCATTGAAAGAAGGAAGAACGATGGTAATTTTTGATAATTGATAGGTGAATAAGGGTTAAGTAAAGTTTAAAGTCGTTTAAATAGGTAAAAGATAAAAAGCCCTCGACCCAAACCAAAAGTAGACAAAATCTGCATTTTATATCCTTGGGCATGGCACACCTTTATCGCGGAGCGACAAGAGCGTGGCACGCTCTTATCACGGATCTTCACTGGTTCCACATAAGGGTGTGCCTCCTCCTCCGTGGCATGCCTTAAACGCGGATCCTTACTATTTTGAGGTCCCAAAACATGATTGAAAAAGTTTGAAACTCATCCTAATGATACCATTACCATCCCTTACCATAATTCTGCGAAAAATGACCGCTAACACTAAGGGGATATCAAAATAAATTCCTTAGGATTAACATACTTAATCTTATTTTTAACGTGTTTTAGACCCCGTAACAACCGGAGTGTTACAGTACTCCATTTAATTCCATGGACAAATATGTTCTCTTTTACTAATTTGTCCTTAATAAATAGTATATTGAAAAGAATATAACTATTCATCAGTAGTTTAGAAGGGATAAAATTGGAAGAACTTCATTAATATCTTCTTGAATATCTAGAATACCACTTATTTAGGAACTAAATAAAAAATGCTAAATAACTACTTATTTAGGAATCGAAGGAGTAATATCTATGATTTGCCCCTAACATGCATCTATAGTCAGCACTTCTATTATCCTACGTGGCGCATACATGGTATCCATTTCATAATTTACTTCTGCTCACTACTACAAAAATAGAAAAAACTACCACAAAAATCGACCATATGTGGTCGGTTTTTCTGTTTTTGCGATCACAAAAGCGACCACAAGGCATGGTCAGGAAAAGAGTGGTAGCTTTTTAAAAACCAACCGCACGTGGTCAGTTTTTTTTGAAATATATATATATATTTAAAATTTAATATTATTTTTTTAAAAATAATCAGTTTTTATTTTTTAAACAAAAGCAACAGCGAGTGGTCACTTTTATAAATTTAATAAAAATAATTTTTTTAAAATAAAATGAACACAAGTGGCCGCTTTTGTATTTAAATTAATTAATTAATTTTTATACAAATGCGATGTCGCTTTTGAATATCAATTAATTAATTGATTTAAATAAAAACGACCACATATGATCACTTTTGTATATATTAATTAATTAATTTATATAAAAAGCGACCACATGTGGTTGATTTTATTTATTTAATAATTTATTTAATCAAATTATTTTAAATTAATTATAGTAAAGAGACCACAAGTGGTCGCTTTCTTTCTAAAATTTTCTAGAATAACGACCATATGTCATCGCATTTTTTAAATTTTTCCAGAAAAGCGACCACATGTGGTCGGTGTTTTTAAAAATTTTCAGAAAAGCAACCACATGTGATCGGTTTTTCTGGTAATTTTGTAAAAAAAAATAACTGCATATATCTATGCTACATTCCATCAAACCTGCTATACAATATATCCCATCAATCAACATTTAATATCCAATCAACCACCATAAGATACAAACATTAAAAATTAAATTATTTACAAAATTTATCAAGGTTCCAAATCCAAACTACAAAACATACAAAAGACTAAAAACTACAACTCATCATCCATATCCTCATTCTCATCCTCACCCATAGGATCTAATTCTTCCTCTGTGGTGTAATACTCATCTAGTGGGCCTAGGCCTTTTACAGCCCAAGCTACATCACCAGGACAAGGAGGAAGAATCCATGCATATTGAAGAAAAGAGTTGATTTGCCCTTGCATCATTCTCATTTGTGATGTTGTTTCCTTCTCATCCTTCTTCGCCCTCTCATTCTATACAATAAGCTCTTTAGTGAGTTGAGAAATCGTATTTTTTAGCAAATTAGCAGTTTCTCTATCAATAGATGAGGTAAAGGATGAATCACCAGATGAAGACCTAATATTCTCGCTAAAACATTTTCTGTGGTAGCCGTAGTATGCGCCTCTAACTGAAGAACCCACAGTTTGTTTTCAGTACTCCTCTTTATCTTCAGGTATTGTTTCAACCTGAATTTCAGGAGGCTGGCTACTACGATAATCATTAATGAACTCCATATATTTGTCCTATATTCAAAGTAAAGTTAAAGTTAATAGTAAAAAAATATTAAACTAGTCGTACTTGAATAATATCAACTTTGAGAAAAAAATTCATAAATACAAAATGTGATTCTTACATGGGTAGCTTTTGCACGAGGCTCAACCCAGACATCTTCATCTGTTGGGTTCTTTTTCTTCTTTCTATGGGTCTCCCCAATTACCTCATGAAAAGCTACCATTCTACCCAATTTCTTTCCTGTATATTATAAAATCATTAATCTCAAAAAAATTAAAAATTAAAATAGAAAGAAACAATTAAACCTGTAAAAATTACATACCATTTTTTGCTTCACATTAATCCGACTAACAGCTCCCACAGTATGCAGAGAGCCACCCTTGGTTGATGCCCTGACTTTCTTTCCTTTTTCACTTAACTTTTGGTATTCATCGCTATTCCAATAGCGAAGATAATCTTGCCACATTCTTTCATCTACAAAACTTGGTTTTACCCCATTTTGTCTTGCATAATCCAACAGACCATTCATTCTGAGTCTTGCTCTTTTATAAATATTCTTCCATAGAGCAAAGTAATCTGTTAGATCCCACCAAAAATATTTATACAACAAAAATAAAAGTTTAATATTTAATTTTTTGTTCTAAAAATGTGTTAAGTAGTCGATAAGTTAAATCTTTACTTTGAAATTCTTTAAACATTTCATTTCTATCAAATTCTGGAACCTTTTGCCAACTCATCCAATAGCCTTTGAAGTGCCGACAAATGCATTTAGTCATAATTTTTTCAATTCTATCAGCGGGCAAAAACCTACAACACAAGATCAAACATTAATATCATGGAGCATAATAATATAATAAATAAGAAATGAATAATGTTGTTATATTTAGAAATCTTACCCTGCTGCATATGGAATAATATACTGCCTTCAATAAGCATCTCTGTCTCTCGGCTATGGAACAAGTGTTTCTAGATGCACTGGTGTGGGTGGATCTAAAGCACTGGATGGTGTGCCTCTAGAATGAAGATTTGTCAACCCAATAGATCCAGCAGAATCACTGTGAGTACGTGGGTAACTACTAGTAGAAGGTACTGCAGACGATAGTAGATGGTTGTATGCACTAGTGATCGTCTGATAGTACTATCATGGCGGTGGCATGGCGATGGGAGCAGAATGGGTCTCTGTAGAGCCATGAAGTGGACCCACATGCGTAGGAGCAGGAACTGAATAATGCGATGACCTAGAATAAGAGGGTCGTTCTGGCACGTTATCTAACCGACCCTCAGATATATGAATACTTGTCGGTCTTATATAAGGTGGAGGTTGTTTTTTCTTTTTTTTTGTCTTTGTAAGATCAAATTTTTGCTTACCTTTGTCACCTTTACCTCCTATCTAAATTATGTAAAGTTAACAAGTAGTTAGTCCTTACAAAATGAATATAAGAAAATGTCCCTTTTAGAATCTTATAAAAAGGGAAGATTTGTTGTGAAAAAAACACACACATCCATTTTCAAGTCATTAGTACACATTTCAAGTAACTAATTTCAAGTTCCTAATTCGCATTTCAAATCACTAAATCAGTATTAAAACACCAGCGAAATAGTTACACAATCATAGCAAGTTTTGGCTCGCTTCATCAACACGAGAAAGACAAGAATATTTCTAATACTACATAAAAGATGGAAAAGTGACAATAGTAATCTTACTCAGGATATTACATATCAATCTTAAACAAGAAACATAAAGGTAAATAGTACAAAGCATAAAGACATCAATACATAACAAATACAACCTACGCAAACTAATTCTCCTCTCCCAAAAATTCTCCACTAAACCATTCACCCTCTTCAAAAGTTTCCTTATCTTCTACCCACTCATCCTCTTCTTCTGCAATATTAACTTCTTCAAATATATTTTCTGTATGGTTTAAACTATCCACTAAATTAATGTCCACTAACTGGTGATCAATCTGTATTTTATTTTGATACACAGTCTCCAAAATAGTCTCAATTTCCACCCATCATATAGGCTTTGTTTTGATTACATTCCACCAATCAAACTTACCTCCACACAATGGATAAGGAGCATAGTACACTTGTTTAGCATTTTTCACGAGAACAAGGGATCATAAATAAGATACGTCCTGTTGTGCTTAACTTCAATGATGTTATTCTCCTTAAGTACTCTTGTGAATCTTGTGCTTGGATCAAACCACTTACATCGAAAGAGTACAACTTTTTTTATTAGCAAACCAACACACTGCATTTCTAAGATCTCTTGTATGATGCCAAAGTAATCAACACCATCATCACCCTTAACCCAAACACCACTATTCTTTGTTTTCCTTATTCTGGAGTGTTTTTTGATGGAAAATTTAAATTCATTTACTGTGTAATGGGACATTGTACGAGCTTCAATTGGTCCCAAAGAAATATCTTTCAAGAACTGATCATATACGACCGTATTTGGTGAGTGGTATACCTAAATATATATATATATATATATATATATATATATTAGTTGAAGAATGTGTAAATGTTTAAAATTTATTGAAATAGTAGTAGGCTTACACATGTCATATGTAAAACATGTTGCAAAAGATGCATATACTCGATTTTGGTGGAATTGAGTCTTAAATGAACTGAAGATCCAACTTGTGAAACACAATTAGTTTCCTTAAGGAAATTAGTAAATAAATATGATATGTTAATATTTAATATCCTTACTTGAGCAATTCAACAAGACATACAAAGTTGCTGATTTATGCTCTATGGTAGTGAGTTGATGAAATATGGTCTTTTTTGCCGTACTACCAGCTAGACTAAAAATTGATATTGGTTGCAAATAAGGCTCATTCTCATCATCCTGATGTCGATTCAGTCTGTTTCTTAAATAAGCAACTTGATCACCAAAGTAGTATGAATAAAATTGAGATGTTTTTCTTGCAAGATATGCCTCAACTATAAAACCTTCCATCCTATATTTATTTTTAGGACCCCTTTTCAATTTTCCAATTGTCCTGCATAATCTTAAGATTAGGTGTTTACTATATAAAAATAGATATGTATGAATTTGAAGAATTATTTAATAAATTACATATGTTGCAATTGATTATTGCTCACCTGGATACATCCACCTAGTTTGAATTGGACCGCCTAGCCGAGCTTTGTGGATAAGGTGAATGGAAAGTTGTTCCATCACATCGAAGAACCCAGGTGGAAAAATTTTCTCCAACTTGTTGGTGATAACAATAATATTACTTTCCATTCGAACCAATTTTTCTTCTTTTAATGTGGTGGAACATAAGTCTTTAAAGAAGAAACTAATCTCTGCTATCGGTTTCCATATGTTTTCAGGCAAACCAATAAAATCAATTGGAAGTAATTTTTTCATGAAAACATGACAATCATGGCTTTTCATTCTATGTAAGATTTCTTGTGCCATATCAACCCTCTTTCCCAAATTTGAGGCATATCCACCGGACATCTTTAAACTGTGGACCCACTCACATATTTTTCGCTTTTGGTCCAACTTGAATGTATAACTAGCCTTGGTCTTAAGAACATTGTCATTAGTCCCCTCTTGCAAGTGTAATTCCCTACGTTTGCAATATTCTGGTAAATCAAGTCTAGCCTTAGGATTATCCTTTGTCTTTCTGGTAATGTCCATACTGTGTTGAACAAGTTATCAAAATAGTTATTCTTAGTATGCATGACATCAATATTATATCTAAGTAAATTATTTGGCCACTATTCTAACTCCCAAAATATACTTTTCTTAGTTCAATTATGTGAAATGCCATAATCTTCAAACCTATACATTGGTTCCTCGCTAACTTTTGGAAAATCCTGAATTATCTCCCAAATGTCATGACCAGAGAACCTTGGACGTGGACCATTATGTCCAATTCTATTCTTTCTGAATGCATTCTTGAGTCTCCTAAACTCATGATTAGGTGGCAAAAAACAACGACAACAATTAAACCATGAATTTTTCCTGCCATGTCTCAATGTGAAATATTTTGTATTTTCCATACAGTATGGACAAGCCAACTTTCCATCTGTCACCCACCTAGACAACATTCCATAAGCAGGGAAATCATTAATAGTCCACATTAGACATACACACAGATTGAAATTCTGTTTAAGTGAAATGTCCCAAGTTTCAACCCCTCATGTCATAAAATTTATAGTTCATCAATCAAAGGTTGTAAGTAGACATCTATTTCACTTTTTAGATTACATGAGCCAGGAACAACACAATTCAAAAATATATACAGACTAGTCATCAATATTTTAGGAGAAAGATTATACGGGGTGATAAATACAGGCCAACATGAATATGGCGCAGCACCAACAGAAAAAGGTGAGAAACCATCCGCACACAATCTCAATCGAATATTTTGTGTCTCAACCAAAAAATTTAGATAAGTTGCATCAAAATGCTTCCAAGGCTCTCCATCATATGGATGACTCATAACACCAGTGGCCTTCTATTTACACTGTGTCATCTCTCCTATGAGGAGCTGAACTATTTGAAATATACAACCTCTTCAATCTTGGTATTAAAGGTAAATAATGCATCACCTTAATAGCAATTTTCTTTCTACGACAACCATGCTTATAGCGAGGTAAATAATGCATCACCTTAATAACAATTTTCTTTCCACGACAACCATGCTTATAGCGAGGGTGTTGACAAAACTCACAGGACTCTAGGTTAGTATCTTTCTTAAAGTATAACATGCAACCATTTTCACACATTCAATTCTAACCAATGAGAGACCTAACTTTGACACCATTCTTTTTGCCTTATAGAAAGAATCAGGAACCTCTCAAGCGAGGTCAACTAACTTTTTAATAAACTCTATCATTTAGTCCATTTCTCCTTCAGCAATATTTCAATCAAATTTAATACTTAATAATCTAACAGCAACAAACAATCTAAAGTGCAAACACCCATCGAACAAAGGATAACTAGTAGCATCAAATTCTTCATAAAAATGGTGCACTTCTCTATTGGGAACATCTTCAACATTTTTTCTAAATCCGCCCCCTTGTTGTATCTCAAAAGCATCATGCACCATTTCTGTCATCCTAGTATCCTGATAGTTATTATGCCCTGCAGACCTACTACTTTCACCAACAACAAAGTTTTTTGCCCAACATCACCATAACTAGTACACAATCTTAAAAAGTCCTCATGAAACCCTTTTCTAGAAAGATGATCCTTCACAACTTCTTATTTTAGAATGCTTGTACCATCACATTTAAAACAAGGACAACAAATCACCCAAAAAAGTGACAAGTCATCAAGTGTCTTGGCATTCAATAAATCGAATAGACACATTCAACAAATTCCACCCTAACACCCATTCTATAAATCGAATAGACACATTCAACAAATTTCACCCTAACACCCATTCTATTATCATTATTTCGTTGATATATCCAGTTATAATTAGGTTCCATCTATATAATCAATCGCATTCAAGTAATTAGTTCAAGTAAAAAAAGTTCACATTTCAAGTACCTACACTTAAGCATTTTCAAGTTACTAATTCACTTCACAAGTTACCACAGCAACAACGTTACTAATTCACTTTACAAGTTACCACAACAACAACAACAACATGCCCAGTGGATTCCCACATAGTGGGGTATACTTCACAAGTTACCGAACTAAACTAAATTCAAAATAAAAATTTTACATTTCTAGTACCTACACCTAAACATTTTCAAGTCACTAATTCACTTCACAAGTTACCAAACTAAAC